>NW_019730103.1:764488-869407 GCF_002891405.2 Cryptotermes secundus | reverse complement strand
GCACTTTGATGAGGGTCCACTGAGAGCAAGACCGTAAGACTGGACGCGGGCCGGTGGAGAGATGCTCTTCTCAGAGCAACTGAAGCCTCGGCTGGAGCTCCGCTATAGGATCAGCAGACCCTGTCGGTGAACGACAGTGGGTGGGGGTCAGCCGTTGGCCCCAGTGCGGCTGAGAGGAATCAGCTTTCAAGGGTCTTTATCAGAGGCTCGTGAGGCTCAGTCTGAAAGAGGTTTCTTCATGGGGTGAACAGCCTGTCCATCAGGACAAGTTCGTCACGAAGTATCTCTTGTGAAGGAAACTGTGGGCCCGACTGGAGCTATGCTGTAGATCCAGCTGGGCAGCGAATGGCAGACGGTGTCTGGGACATCGTAGTGCCAGCAGCCAAAGGAAAAGGGCATTATGTCAATGAAGGCTGCTCCCCCATGTCAATTCTCAATACAGACAGACAGAAGGTCTCGAAATTGTTCTTCCTTCACACAACCTTTCCTTTTATGTTTTTACAGCCCTTTCCTCTGTTATCGATCGTCTTCTAGTACCTGGCGAAACCATGTTATTTTCGGTCGTCCCTAAGTATTTTTTTCCGTTACATTTTAATTATAATGTCCTTCTCGGAATCCTTCTTCTACCCATTCGTTTGACAAAGATGAACCACCATAAGCGTTTCTCTTAGTAATTCTGTTTACAAATTTTTAATTTCAAGTTCTTAAAAGAAATTTATTTCTAATCCCTTGTTGTTTTCCCTTTTTATACTTCTAAAAATGTCACATCCTCTGGCTGGCTTTTGTTCCTCTATGTCAGCATCCGCGTTTGGGCTCATGTGTTCCATGATATTCGTGTTATGTGATCAGGTCTATAACTTTTCGTGTCCTTATACTGATCTCTTCGTCAATTCCCCGTTTTCAGTTCACTTCCCAAACAAACAAAAATGTTGAAGTCGCGTCAGTTGGTGATACCCTGTAAAGGGCTGCGAAATATGTGCCGTTACAAAGGCCAGTACTTCGTAAGTACGCAATGATCAATTACCGATCTACTTGCCGAATGGCATTACATTCACAGTGTCATGGGGAAACAATCTGTGTAGAGACTATCGGACATAGGAAAAGTTTAATTAAATAAAGGCAAAATCAAAATAGAATTAACCATGTTAATAATATACAAACCTTTCTGAGCAGGATACAGCCAAGCCACTGGTACTCAAGAAATAATTACCGCTATAACATTAACGGTAATGGGACCTAACCTTACGTCTACTCTGGTAGCGTACAAAACTAATATTCAAAAGTCTGCGTGTTCGATTCCAACCGCTGACATATTCAAATAAAATCCGTGAATATAATGACAACCACTGACTTAAGCCCCCGAACACAGCATATGTTATAGACAATTTCCAACCTAATAGTGGTAATATCTATCGTATTAATGTCTGTAATCGCACCAGATGATCGGGCGAATATTCAGGACCCCGCATTTCTGTATCAAACAAACGCCGTGATTTTAGTCCGCAAGCGAACTATACCGACCGAGCGACCGCCGCTTGTCGGCGAAGTTTAGTGCCAACTTTTGCGGATAGAGGGTGTCGGGTGGTCAGCGCAACGAATCCCCACGGCTGTTAATCTCGGTTTTCTAGACCGGAGCCGCTATTTCCTTGAAATAGCTCCTCAATTATATTGAGGTTGAGTGGACCCTGTTCCAGACCCACTACCTCTCAGAAAATCTGGTAGCGTCGGGAATCGAGCCCGGACCTCTGGATCTGTAGCCAGGAACGCTGACCACTAGACCACAGGCATTTCTGTATCATGTGACAAAACTAGGTCCCCTAAACTGCCTCCAAAGTCAGTATTTATAAAATACTTATACAAATATAACTAGTGTCTTGAATATATGAGCGCACGTAACGGCTTTATTTCGAGTGATTAACGTGTCTGAAGTGCCTGCGTGAGGGGACCNAAATTTTACCATGGCCAAATGTGACTGACGCTGGCGACCTGCACACGCTGGGGCACGAAACTGATTTCGTGTCTGACAAAAAGAAAAAATCTGATGCACTCGTTCATTCATGCACGCGAAGCATCTGACCAGTGGTTCTCAAAATGTGTTCGCGGAGGGGGGGGGGGATGAGCGGCAACCTTTCCTAATGACGAACTTCAATTTTACAGAATTTTTGAAGCTGTAGCTTTAATCATGACCTATAATACACTGGCTAACATTGAACTTTACTAGAGTTCCTGACTAAGTTACCCTAATTTTGCGAGTCAATTGGTTTTAAAGCCGGTCACGGTAGCCGAGCGGTCTAAGGCATGTACTGTCTTCGCTCGCTTGGAAACCGGGATCGTGGGTTCGAATCCCACTCAGGGCATGGATGTTTAGTTTGTGTGTGCGCGTTTTTCTGTGTTTGTGTACAGGTAGAGGCCTTGCGACGAGCTGATAACCCTCCCAAGGAGTCCTACCGAATGTGTAAGATCTAGAAAAACAGAAGTGAACGGAGAAGTTCATGGAGGTAGGCCTAGGCCCACTGGGGCTGTAGTGCCAAGGAAAAAATTGGTTTTAATTCTAGTAAACTTATTTATGAAATGGTTTATACCTAACACGTGCGTGCTAAATAAATAAAAGAGGCATTCGCTACGTGTTGTTGTGTTTACTACACGATTTCGTTGTGCCGAACGAACGGTTTTGCTCCAGTTGCTCTGGGGATGATGCATTGGAATTATGACGGATAATTTGTTGCTTATCTCTTTCATTTATTTAATTGCATTCGTTCATTAAAGTACTATCATTTGTGGAGGTAAGTCGCCTTTGTGCTGCTTTCTCAAACAGACAGTCCGGTTTCGATCCCGTGATCAAGTGAGACTCGTCGTGTAGGAAGTGACATTGGAGCAGGTTTATCTACAACGTGCGTCGGTTTTCCCTCGTTAATCACCATTCCACCACTGTTCTACACTCATCCGCTCCGTGAGATGTCCAACAGTCTCTGAGCTGAGGCTAAGCGCGTCATGCAGTGAGGAAGGACTTCTTACCTTGGATCGCAGCCTAAAGGGACGCAATTGAAAACAAAACGAAACTGAGGTTTCAGTATCACCATCGGCAGGCACCGACTGCAATGACCCAGAGACAAAGTGCCACTGCTACAAGAGCAATGAGCCGTAACGCGGGAACACAGCGAATCTCTGGCTTCTGATACTCAGTAAGCTGTGTGCAATAAAGTCTTATGGATCAGTTCATTGTCTCCTGCATCTCGGAACTACTTACTTACACACAATATATAGCTCAAACATACATACTGTGTCACAGCTGCTTAAGGCAAGAACTGCGAAGCCAGCAGACAGCCGTTGCTAGGGAACGGTTCTGCAAACACACCCGTTGCTAGACATAATATTCGTAACATGCAACAATGAACTAACTGGGAACCGGTGTTCTCTATGCGATCTGTGCGATAGCTAAATGACGGAACAACAGAACTGTTGGCAGAGGTTTCCTATGCGGTCCGTGCCGAGGCTATATAATGAGAAGTTACGATTACGAGGGAGTCTTGAGACGACAGTGAGAAGAGTAGTACGTTGGTGTGAGATAGCCGCCAGCCTGGGAGTTAGTTGAAGCAATGAGTGAGCTGACACACAGCCGCCGGCCAGTAAGGACGTGAATATGGAAGCTGAGGAAGCTACGGCTTTGGAAGCCGTTACCAGGCGACAACCGGTGAGAATACAGCAGACTGAGAAGACTTCGTACGTGCTGTAGTGAAATGCAGAGTGTGTGAATTAGCGTTAGAGCTATACTTAATTGTAGTCACGCTCTGTAAGAGTTCAATAAATCCAATTACAAACTCAAACCCCGTCTATAATCACTCAATCATGTGATAACTGGTGTCAGAAATGAGGTTCATTAAGGCGAAAGCTTAAAGCACGAAAACTGTTGATGCCTCATAACTGTAAATACCGACAGCATTGCAACAGGGTGAGCTACAGCATGGCGCCTGCAGGGGACGCTCATACATTTGCAGGGATACTGCACTGCACCTGCAACAGGGACTGACAGAGCTGTGGAGGTTCCGCACAGCAAATGCAGCAGCCCTTACAATCCCAGAGTTAACCCCGCTGCGCTTGCAGCCCATATTGTCCCGGAGTTAACACACATCACTCGCAGGAGCCCACATAATCCCGGAGTTGGCACACATCACTCGCAGGAGCCCATAATAATCCCGCAGTTAGCACACATCACTCGCAGGAGCCCATAATAATCCCGGAGTTAGCACACATCACTCGCAGGAGCCCATAATAATCCCGCAGTTAGCACACATCACTCGCAGGAGCCCATATAATCCCGGAGTTAGCACACATCACTCGCAGGAGCCCATAATAATCCCAGAGTTAGCACACATCATTTGCAGGAGCCCATATAATCCCGGAGATAGCACACATCATTTGCAGGAGCCCATATAATCCCGGAGTTAGCACACATCATTTGCAGGAGCCCATATAATCCCGGAGTTAGCACACATCACTCGCAGGAGCCCATATAATCCCGGAGTTAGCACACATCACTCGCAGGAGCCCATATAATCCCGGAGTTAGCACACATCACTCGCAGGAGCCCATATAATCCCGGAGTTAGCACACATCACTCGCAGGAGCCCATAATAATCCCGCAGTTAGCACACATCACTCGCAGGAGCCCATATAATCCCGGAGTTAGCACACATCACTCGCAGGAGCCCATAATAATCCCGGAGTTAGCACACATCACTCGCAGGAGCCCATAATAATCCCGCAGTTAGCACACATCACTCGCAGGAGCCCATATAATCCCGGAGTTAGCACACATCACTCGCAGGAGCCCAAATAATCCCGGAGTTAGCACACATCACTCGCAGGAGCCCATAATAATCCCGGAGTTAGCACACATCACTCGCAGAAGCCCATACAATCGCCATGAAGGGCGTACGGGGGAGTGGATGTACAGACCCACATTTTCTTGACATCGGCACTAGCTGGAGGTGAATGGCCAGCTTCACGCCCCTGCCGCTTTACCCCCGGGGAAAGAGTCCCGGTACCCATTGGATAGGAGGCTGGGTCGGCCCGAGATCCAGTCTGGACGTGAAGAAAATTCTTGATCCTACCGGGACTCGAGCTCCGACATCTCGGTCGAACAGCCCGTAGCCAGTCGCTATACCGACTATCCTACCCCCTGTACTGCCGTGTATTCTGGCTAATCATTCCAAAAGTTTTAAGTCATCCCGCTGCCTCCGTCATCTACCCTGAGGATGGAAGCGAGATTCCTTCGAAAAGTTGGTAGCGACCTACTAAAGTCACGGCGTCACATTCCACAGGACAGGGCATCTCCCTTTGCATTCCCTTCTCACGGCGCGGCCCTAATACCGCGCAATGAGTTGCAGAATGCATGCTTATCAAAAACTAAAGGACCTTCAGTGACAGCTGGAGTCACTCGGATTATGGAACACATGTGCTGCCTAAGTGGGCTCTTTTATAGGGAAGCAACCGTGCATGCATTGAGAAACGGGACAGAAATGTTTACTCAGGTCTGCTCACCCCATGTTATTGCTAGCGAGCTGCATGTGTCTTTTCCTTTAATTCACACACGGACACTGACTGGTCACTAAGTGACTTATGCCTATTATTTGTAAAATTGTGCATGAATAACGACTTGCTAGGACGGCCCCAATGCCGATCTGGACTTCGCTGAGAAAAGGAAAAATCCTTGCATCTGGAAGGAATTGGGGGGCACGCGGTAGCGTAGTTGATTGAGGGGCTATGCTACAAGCCGGAAGGTCGCGGGTTCAAGTCCCGATGAGGTCACTGGATATTTTTCAGTTGACCTAATCCTTCCAGCCGCACTATGGCCCTGGGGTCGACTCAGCCTCTAACAGAAATGAGTACCAAGAATTAATTAAATAATTTTCCTGGGGAGTAAAGCGCGGCTGGCGTGTAAGGCTGACAACCTTACCGCCATCTTTGAGCCGAGTGTCTAGATAATGTGGGAGCCTCAACGTCTCACAACCCTATGGGCCTTCACGGCCTGGTACAGGGATAGCTTTACTTACTTTTACTGGAAGGAAATGAAATCCGGCCACGTAGCCGGAGTGATCCGGAAAACTGGACCTCAGTCCAAATCGGACAATTCATTTTGGATTTTTCTAATTTTACATGCCCTTACACGTTATAGCCACCTCTCTCTATAGGCATATTGCTGAATTTTCCTTCTATGGAAAAACCGATGAAATTAGCTGCAGAGCAAGGCTTCTGATTTTATTCAGTAAGCAAAGTTGTGCCTATGCTTAACTAATTAAACACTAGGCTATGAAGGCGTATGGCGGAGTGGATATATACACCCCATTTTCTTGACCTCGGCAACAGTGAGTGGTTAGCTTCACGCCCCGACCGCTTTATCCCTGAGGAAAGAGCCCCCGGTACCCACTGGATGCCAGAGCCGGTCTGGACGACGTGGAGAAGAGAAAATAAAATCTCGGCCGGACCTACGCTTACCCTGGGGGTCCTTCGTGGTTTTCCTTCATTCCCCCAGACAAATTACGAGAAAACGTACACCAGGACCGCTTCCTTCCACATCCTCACCAAATCATTATTCATTCTCGTCCAGTAATTCGATGCTGTATACTACCGTTACAGAAACGGGTTGCAAAAATGTGTACGTGATGTTCTACAGTAGCCTTACCGCGTGTTTCAAGTTCGATCTCTGTGCAAACAGCATAACTAAGGGCTCTGTGTTTCAGTAACATCAAACATGTGATTATAGGATTAGTACCAATATTTTACGAGCGAGACACCGATCTGCAAATCCAAGTTCAGCGCTCCTACTGTAGCGAGGTTCCACATTGAATGTATGAAGTTTTCTGACAATTTACTGCTCTCCTGCAGCCCTCTGAGCCTTTACCCCCACCACACCAAACATTACGAGGCGATCTGAGCACAAATATCGCACCTTTCAAGCTCAGACCAGGCAACACCAATTTCGCGCAAGTGTCCTGTAAAAGACAACTGAACCCGAGTAAATCACGAAAAATGAACGTGAGATTTGATACTTTCATGGCGATCACTACTAACATAACTGTCTTCCGGGAAGCTACGCATTGTAGCCTAGTACAAAGTTAAAAGAAGTCTACCAGAACACACGGCGTCCCATTCCAGAAGACAATATATTCATGAAAAATTATTTTTTGGAAACAAAATGACTTTTCAAGCGAAGCAACGCCCTCTTCAAGGTAGACATGACAGTACTGAGTTAAGATGCGGGTTTTCATACGGCAGAATGACAATGTCAGAAATAGGAGACAAATAAGAAATCTCTATTCAACAGAAGTGCTTAAAGAATCTATGAACTAATACAGGAACACTGTTGTACTGCGTGATACCCACAAACATGAAGCAAAGCACCTGACCTTCCCAGACTTGTCAGTGCCCTACGAAAACCGTGTTGCCAAACCTACTTCACCGGAACTCCAGGTAAAAAACCACATGCATGTCTCCAGCAACTGCGACCGGCAGCCAACAGACCAGTATTCTCGATGGGCCAATGTGGCTTCCAACATTTCTATTATCCCCTGAGAACAAAATTCTGATGAGAACACATGGGCCTAACACGCAATAACGCTAGGAAGTTTCGTACACTTCTCAACAAATACCAAAAAGGCGATACAATCAAAGACGGACGTGGCATGAAGCACATACGGGAAGACAAATGCATGCAAAATATTACTCTGAAGTCACATGGAAAGAGATATATGCGTTGACAGGACGATAACATTAAAATGGACGTTAAGAAAATGTGTCAGTATGGACAGGATTCGTCTGCCCCAGAATATGGACTAGTGAACACAGTAATGAACCTTTCCCATAACTTACCAACTCCATGAAGCCGTGTACTTCTTGAAAAGCCAATTTTCCAAAAATTTCCCGAACCGTAAGTTCATTATCGTGTCGACAAGAGCCCGCCAGTGGTCTTCATCATGAGCCAGAAGAACCCACAATCCTATTTCTCTAACGTCTATTGTAATATTATCTTCTCATCTACGTCTAGGTCTTCCTAGAGGCCTCTTTCCTTCGTGTTTTCCCACCAAAGCCCTTTATGTGTTCCTCCTGTATCCTCAGACGTGCTACACGCCCTGCCAATAAAACCTCATTCTGATTACATTTGGCCAGAAGTACAAGTTATGAAGCTCACCATTATGCAACTTTCTGCTGCCTTTATTATTGCATCCCTCTTGGGTCCCAATATTCTCAGCTTCCTGTTCTGAAACACCCTGTCTACGTCATTCTCTTAAGAGTCAGAGGTTAGTTCTCATACTCATACAATGCTAAAGGCAGGCTTACAGTTCTGTACATTCGGCCCGTGTCATGGCTCAGGCGGTTAGTCGTCGGCTTCAAACTGCGGCGGCCCGGGTTCGAGCCCAGCTCAGGCCATGTGGGATTTGTGGTGGACAAAGTGGCGCTACGGCAGGATTTCTCCGAGTACTTCGGTTTCCCTTGCGAATTCTCATTCCACGGAACCGCTCCACATTCATCATCAGCTAACATCCGGGGCTGGTACAATAGGCCAATTGGTGGCCGACGTACCAAGTGGACTCATGACCTTTGCATTCTTAGCGGGGGGATACAAAAGTTCTGAACTGATTGGGAACATTACCCGAATTTCCTCATGACTCAAATATTGATTGGAGCAGGCAGAGCTCGGTCGATATAGCGACAGGTTACGGGCCGCATGGCCAGGATTCGATACCCGGCAAAGGCAAGAGATTTGTCTCTACTCCACAGCGTCCAGGCCGGGACTGGGTCCCACCAAAATCTAGATTGGTGGAGCTATATCTCCACTCCCCATTCCTCTACGTATTCACGGCGTGATGCTTAATTAATGAAGCAAATGATGAACTTTACCTTTACCATCAAATTCCAATTTGCTACTGTCGTGAATATGTGAGCCATGTCACGTTTTCAAAGGATTTACTAGCTGTTTCTTCATGTTATGACACTGTCCTGCATTGTGTTTACTACGGGCCAACCTTCCTACTAGCGACAACTTGAGTTTCTTCGTTTCTCTGTAAGGTATTCATGTTTTCTCCAAATAACCAACGTAAGTCAGTATGTATATTCAACTGAATTTCAATCCCACATGGTTCGTTTAGATGTAAATGCAGAGAAATATGAGCATATGCTCACTTCCCGTCTAAAGAATTCGGCACGAAATCATAATACAAATACAGCCAATAAATCATTCGAAAATGTGTCGCCAAATATTTGGGTACGCCAACAGAAAATCAAGCACAACTGCTCTCAGGAACAGAGTAAGAGCAGTAAGATCTTGTGGGTCGTAACTTCAAATCAAACAAACTTGGAGTAGTCCCCGTCTGCTATCCAAAACAGTAAACATTAAGACACAAAACTCTCATTCGGACTGCTGTTTCTCCCGGTCTCTGGCAATGATCAGGGGACTTCATGTAGCTGAGCCATTCTTGCGAAGCCGCCAATTGTGCAGCTGCTCAAGAACTTCCCAGCATTTTATGGAACCCGAACTTTATTTACAGTGTTCACAACAGCCCTCCACTAGCCCCTATCCTCAACCAGATCAATCCTATCCATACCACCCTATCCAGTCTCTCTAAGTTCCATTTTATATTATCCACCCACCCATGTCTTGGTCTTCCTAGTGGTGTCTTTTCTTCTGGCTCTTACACCAACATCCCACGTGCACTCCTCTTCTTCACAATTCGTGCTATATTGCCTGCCCATCTAAACCTCCTTGACTTGATCATTCTAATCATACTTGGCGAACATTACAAATTATGAATTTTCTTCAGGGCCCTGTTCTCAAACACCCTCAGTCTATGGTTCTCCCTTAATGTCAGAGACCAAGTGTCACACCCATACGGGACCACAGGCAAAATTATAGTTTTGTATATTCTAATTTTTATGTTTTTAGACAGCAGACGAGACGACAAAAATGTTCTCGACTGAATGGTAGCACGAATTACCCGAGTTCAGTCTCCTCTTAATTTCCTCCTGAATCAGGTTTTGATTTGTTATCGTCGTTCCCAAATATCTTAACTGTGCCACATTTTCAAAACATCTGTCAGCTACCTTTATGTCATGATTTTGCCCTGCATTCTGGTGACGAGACAGCAACATGTACTTAGTTTCCTCTGTGTTCACTTCTAGACTAACGTCCTTAATAGCGTCAAATAGAGTTTATGTGTTTTTCTCTATGGTATCTATGTTATCAGCACAAACACAGCAGTTGAAATGTCTCATTTAATTTCAGCCCATCTGGTTTTCCTGAACCAAAATTGAAACACAATTGCGATAAAGCATCTCCTTGTTTTAGACCATTCTGAATTTGAAAGGCATGACACAAATGTTTATCTATATGGATATCATCATAGGTTTCTTGTAAACACACTTTAATCAGCCTAACTACTTTAATAGCTACCCCAAACTCTATGTGAGCACTGTACATCTCTTCCCTCCGAATTGCATCCGAGGCTTTCTTGAGGTCTACGGACAGTTCATGTTCTGTCTCTCTTACCTTCCTTTCCGATACGAAACATGACCAGTATTTGATCTGTAACACCGAAACCCATCACACTGATAACATCACAAAAAAGTACATGATCAAATCATGGAGGATGAGATACACTGGCCACGTAGCAAGCATAAAGGTCTAATTGTGTACAAAGTAAAGTTAAGTTGTCTCTGTGACACGCCATGAAGGCGTATGAGGGGAGTCGATGTATAGTTCGACATTTTCTTGATGTCGGCACTAGTTGAAGGTGAGTGGTCAGTTTCACGCCCCGGCCGCTTTACCCCCGGCACCCAATGTATACGGGATTGGGTGGGCCTCAGAGTCGGTGTGGAGGATTGGAGAAGTGAAAATTCTTGATCCTACCGGGACTCGAACTCCGACCCCTCCATCATCCAGCCCATAGCCAGTCCCTATACTGATTACGTTATTCCGGCTTCTGGGAAAACGTGAAGGAAAGAGACCAACTGGAGACCCTATGCGTGGATGGTCCGAACTGGACCAGTGGCGGGCTCTTGTGAACATGATACTGAACCTTCGGGCTTCATACACGCGTGGAATTTCTTGACTAGCTAAGGAATTATACGCTTAGAGGGTTCGTCAGTCATGGTGCTATTTAGGCATCAGCCTGGAATGATTAAAGAAGACCGTGAATGCATCTTAGCAATGCGGACAGCCGGAATACAAAGACTGAACCGGCTGCATCCCGAAAGCGTTACTGCTATTTGAAACTGCACGACCGGAGAGTGGGCTAGTGTGAAAACCCATGAAAATGCAGGAAGTAGGTGAGCTCAGGTCAGTTAACTGACCTGTATGCAATGTCGTCTGNGGGGGGGGGGGTGGATTTGTGCGTGTGGACTAGATCCTACCGGCTCAGAAGAGAGATCAGCAATGGGCTTCTGCTAAGAGTACAATGAAACTTCGCATTCCTTGAAGTGACGCTGACCTTGCTGGGAGAAGACTATCAGCTCCTCAAGGAGGAATTCTCCATGCAGTGTATGAGTCAGCAGTCGGTCAGCACAGAACGAAAGCGTCTTCTATACCTTTATTTTAAACATAGACGCGTTATCAGTGAATCTGGAAATATAAGAGCAGTCCGACATGTGCAAACGTTACGTTCAACGCTGAGGCCCTCAAACTGATTTCAAGTTCCCGCGATACACATATCTTCTGAGCGAGGTTTCGAAGTTCTGAAGGCACTGAACTCCTACCTTAGACTGCTTGAAGCCAATGCACGAATGTACTTGGAAGACATGCAACGTCATGCTGAGAGAGAGGACGACAACATTGGTAAAACCTGTGGTTATAAGTTTCGTACGGGTTCTGATCCCAGTAAGTTGTGCTTAATTAAGCACCACATCGTGAAGATATACATATGAAGGGAGTGCTTATACCGTTAGCTGATCACGGTGGCCGCGCGGTCTAACCATGAATTGTCTTTTTTCTTTTCCTTGGCACTACAGCCCCAGTGGGCCTAGGCCTACCTCCGTGAACTTCTCCGTTCACTTCGGTTTTTCTAGATCTTACACATTCGGTAGGACTCCTTGGGCGAGTGATCAGCTCGTCGCAAGGCCTCTACCCGTACACAAACACAGAAAAACGCACACATACAAACTAAACATCCATGCCCTGTGTGGGATTTGAACCCACGATCCAGGTTTCCAAGCGAGCGAAGACAGTACATACCTTAGACAGCTCGGCTACCGTGGCCGGCATGAACTGTCTTCGCCCGCTCGAAAAGTGGGACCGTGGATTGGAATCCCACTCGAGGTATGAATGTCTCTGTGTAGGTAACGGCTCCCGTCCAAGGGGTCCTACCGACTGTGTATAGATTGAGATACTTAAAAAGGGGCAAGGTCCACAAGCAGATACAAGTAGATATTATCGTTACCTCTGGGTTTACTTAAGTGAACAAGCTGGCTAAAGCGGTAACGCTTATGGCTCGTATATCCGGTTCTAACTTCATGGGTGGGGGGACATCCATCTTTTCGAACTGACGTTTTTCGTTGCTTTCCTCAATCAATGCCGGGACAGGGCCTTAAATTTAGAGCGTGGCAGCTTCATCACCTCAAAATTCCACGTTTCACCATCTTCCTTTCTTCCGACCCTCGTCTCGGTTACTGGCCACGTCACATCCTTATCCTAGCCATTATACGGACGCACGCGGCTACCTTGGCGCCCGGACAGCTGAACAGCTGTCCGGGAACTGAAGCCGGGGCATCCAGCACGCGGTCTAGTTACTAACCGAAATGTCCCGGCTCCCGAGCCATTCATCATAACTTTCGGCCAAATGAATGCCTGAATCAAAGGCGCCTGAAATCGGATAGGATGGTTTTCGGGGAGTGAAGACAGCATCGCAGCGGTTGCCACAGGACCTAATACCTTCTATCTGACCAATTTGTGAGCAGCGGCAGTGTCTTATTGTCAGTGCGTGTGTTTCTGCCAGTTTTCGAAGCAATACGTGAGTTTTAACTTGCACATTGCTTATATCAACTTAATTACATACACTAGCACATGTACATCGTGTACTTCGATCGCTTCCAACAGGTTCATTAGGCCGCCAGATTAAATTAGAAGTGTGTCGCCTAATTTCGGATACTTTCGGGCACACGAAATTAGGAACTACTTTTGCCGAGTATGGCACTCGATAAGCATTCGAATTTGAATTGTGACTCAATCCTTTCTTCATGTGAACTCGTTTAAAACTATGTAGTTATTTCCCATATAGTCATGTAATTAATATTTCTAAAATATGGCTGTTTCATCTTCATGAAAAATAAGACTTCTGTACGTACTGTAGATCTATATACGAGGGTAAGTCAGTTAGTTACAAATGGATATAGAACATAACAAATAATAGTACTGATTTGAAAAATGCTTTTATTTCTCAACATAATCTCCCTGTACATTGAGGCACTTGTCCTATCGTTTCACAACCCCCTGAAAACCAGCAGCACAAAATTCTTTGGGCTGCTGTCGGAACCAGGCCGTCGGGAAAACGTTTAGCCGAAAGATGATGTTTAAGAGGGCCGAACAAATGCAATGAAACTCTTAATGGACCAAAATTCTTTCGGGGAGCTATAAACGGCTTTCTGCGACATTTTCGCGATCTTATGAATGGTAAACCAGGTTTATTGACACCCGGTGACAATATTGCGACATTTAACAACTTTCTTCACAAAAGAACTAACTCTAACTCCATGGAGTAAGAGTCCTTGAGGAAGCCAACAGTCACTCAGCTTTTACGTTACCCGAAAGCGAAAGTGCGCTCAAAAATGTTAAATCTAAACAGTTCTAAATCTGTAGGAAACAATGCGCGAGGCAGCACGAACGCCAGTTTCCCTGGCACACTTAACTGCACTATTTACTGCGAAGGAAGGGTACAAAGAAAGGAGAAAACATATGACGAAAGGAAGGAACAGAAAAAAAATGAAGGGGAGGAAAAAGGAAGAAACATGGCGAAAGGCAGGAATAAAGGAAGACAGAAACGAATGACGGAAGAAAGGAAAAACGAAGGAAAGGAGGGAGATATTGAGAAACGAAGAATAGAGGAAAGAAATTAAATGGATGAAGGAGAAGAGACAGGAAGAAAACTTGAAGGATGAATTGAAAAATGAAGATAAAGGAAGAAATGCGGAAGGAAGGACGGGAAAATATGAAACAAAAGAAGTGAAGGAATAAAATAGGTTCAAATTGGAACAGAAGAACGAAGGAAAGGCAGTAATAAGAAAGGAGGGGGTATCGCGCTGAAGGATATGCATTGTGGGAATATTTAACAAATGCAGATACAGTTCTACCGCGCGCATGAGAGGGGCCCGGGTTGCGGGTTGCCCAACCAAATTTAGTTCCCCGCTCGATAAGGGACTGAATCATTGCCGCCATGTTGAAACCACCCAGTTTACCCAGCGGACTTCAAGGTTGCATTCAAGGTAGGAAGCCGGCCGAAGCGTGATGCTTGCCACTCACCTCCACTCCCCCACACATATTGAGAATGGCATGAAGCTCTGACATTGGGACAAATTTTACCTTTTGACATGCACTTATTTATCATGAGGTATGACACGTCAGACCGCTAAAATGCGCTGCGTCTGCGAAAAATGCGCTTTAATGTTTGTTCAGCGAGCTCTGGGTGTCGTTCGCACCTCAGTGCAGTGCCAGTGATCTTGCAATAAGTATTCGATCCAAATATTCTTCGAAGGCAACACTCAGAGAATCCTACTGGCAGACACGATGCCGAGCATAATTTTGCAGTTTACTAACGCCGTACCGGGGCGACAACTTCTCTGGCGTGTATGTGCGGCGGGTAGCCTGAAACACAGCTGTTCTCACTCTGCATCAACGCAAATGCAACGAATTACGAAAGCTTAAACAGTAAAGGCGCATCCACATTACTCGTGCTCGCCAGGCTTGTGCTCGTCGGGAGACTCGTCTGGCTTTTATTTGTGCTCGTAAATTTTCGTCCACACTACTTCAGTTGCTCGCCAGGCTTCGGCGCGTGAGGATCCGTATATTTACTCGTAGTGTGTATAGGCTGTAGTCGTATTTTCATTTATTGGCTATAGTTTTAAATTAAAAATTTAAAATTTGCTTGTCTCGTGACTTGTCATATCGTCCACATTACTCGCGAGTATAGCGAGTCGCACGAGCACGAGTAATGTGGACGCGCCTTAAGAAAGCTGCTGTCCTACCTCTTCAATATGAGAAAACGGCTCAGTTTACACTGCACATATTCGCCAAAATGCTCGGGGCAAATAAATAATTTTGCTCATAATTTTAACAGTGGGCCAGAGAGAATGTGTCGTCATCAGTGACACTTCGATACACAGAACGTTATCTAGGTCCTTGGAAACGTCCACTTCCCCCAGGCAAGGGAGCTCCCGACAGCTTACAGCTGGAGCTTTATGGCGACTGTCTTATCCAGAATCGCTTCCAGGGACGTTTGTCCATGAACACTCCTGGCTACCACAATCTCCCTATCTGGACCTCTACAATTACTTTCTTTGTGCAGGTATCTCTAAAAGACAAGAGGTACAGGAACAACACTCACACTGTTAAAACTGAAGGAAATAATTTTATCTGACATCGAAACCATTGCAATAATTCCACGCTGGAGCGAAAATGGAAATATAGGAACAGAAATGGGGCTGTTCTCATGAACAAATTCTCACGAGTTCATATGTTGGCAGCGGTACACACAATAACTTATTCTCCAGAGTCCCCGGCGCTACTTTAAAGCCAAAATCATTCCTGCACATTAAGCGCATAATAAAAGTAATTTAAACTGAAGCGTATTTTGTTCGACCTTGGATCTGAGATAGCGCCCTCTAGATAAGAATCACATGAACTAACACAACCGTAGCAACACCGACAACAGCAAATCCAGCCATAGACACGGTGCTGTGCCAGTTAAATTAAATTAAATTCGCTTAGTGGGGGGTGGAGTCCGACTGGGTCCACTTGGCACGGCGGCCACAGATTGGCCTACTGTACCTGCCCCGGGTGATTGTGATGTAGAATTTGGTGGAATGAAGATTGGCAGGGGAAACCGAAGTACTCGGAGAAAACCCGCCCCAGCGCCACTCTGTCCACAACAAATCCCACTTGACCAGACGGTGGGAATCCAGCGACTAACCGCTTTAGCTATGGCGTGGCCTGCTGTGCCAGTTACGCCCAACTCATACTCTCAATAACCTATCTTCATATGATCCCTCTTAATGTTATCATGTCTCCTCATTTAGAATGCTGTATGCATCCCACGGCTTCCCAAGCCACATCTACAAAAATTAGCTGAGCTGTATAAATCACGACGTTTCTCGTTGTGTAACATCCCGAACAGTTCACATCAATTTCTGCAAGCCCAAATATTTGCCTGCATACTTTGCTTTCTTCCCTGAGAGGATGAGACCGCCTTTCATGAAAACAAAACTGGCACATCCTGCTTGGAAAGCATGGGATGGGACGGTGGAGTTTTGGGAGTGAATGACAACAAGCACTCATAGAATCTACACTATTAACTGCAACAAAAACAACTTTTAGCCTACTTTCCTTATTTTGAACAAATAAAAGTAGGCTCGACATCACTCTGCGTGTGCGCGCGCGTGCCTATGTGAACCCCCCCCCCCGCTATTAACTTTTGAATGGCTCAACCAATCTTTATGAAACTTGGTATGACTATCATGGCACGTGAGCCCATATCAATGGCGTATTTCATAAATCCCTCCCATCAGTAATACCAACATTACAGCCTCTCAAATTTCTTGAATTCCCCTACCAATCTTCATGAGACTTGGTAGGTACATCGTGCCATATGGAGCCTTTATAAAGTCCTTAGATCAGTAATACCAACATTACATTCCCTCAATTTATTGGGGTAATAACCGAACCGTAATGTTAAATGCATGGACCGATCATCATGGCCTGTACTAATCTTCATGTATGGCCGCGCCATAGCTCAAGCGGTTAGTCGCTGGCTTCCTACCGCGGCGGCCCGGGTTCGATCCCGGGTCTGGTCAAGTGGGATTTGTGGTGGACAAAGTGGCGCTGGGGCAGGTTTTCGCCCAGTACTTCGGTTTCCCCTGCCAATCTTCATTCCACCAATTGCTCCACAATCACCCTCTTCACCTATCATCTGGGGCTGGTACAATAGGCCAGAAGTGGCCGCACTACAAGGGACTTAGTCCCACCCCACTAGTAATAAAAAAATCTTCATGTAACTTGGTAAGTACAGCATATCATGCCACCTAAGGCCAACTCAACGGTGTACTTAATAAATCCTCTCATCAGTAGCACCGACACTACAGCCGCTCCAGTTGTTGAGGTAATATCCTTAATATAACCCGAATTCCTGAACCGATCGTCATAAAACTTGGTATATGCGCCATGGGATCTGAGCCCATATCAATGGTGCACTTCATAAATCACTCCCATCAGTAATACCAACACTGCAGGCTCCCAAGTTGTATTGCTTCATTAACTTCATTACGCAGATACTAAAGTCTGTTTCTACTTGTCGTACCGCATACTCAAATTACAGAGAAGTGGAAGCAGGCGATCAGTTCTTCCCATAATATTGTATTTTAGCATCCTGCTGCATTAATATATCATTTATTTCATACAATATAGTTCCGTCTACAATGAAACTTATTGTTCCCTCTCTTTCTTATAACATGTTTCGGCCGTACACGGTCATCATCAGGTGTCACTAATTCGCTGAATTCTTGCACCTATGTCCAACTTGAGAATGCGATATCTCCTAACTTAAAACAGATTGACCTTAATTCAAATCAATAGAACTAGTTAACTTCAGTTAAGATTTCAATATTTTGCTTGAGGTCGCCGTCCATTTACCCAGACGACATGGTCTGAGGTCGCCTACTTGGGTTCACTTGCGCACCGGCATGGGTGTTCATGTGTTGTGTAGTTTTATTGTTAACTTTGCTACATTTTGTTCTACCTTAGTTTACTGCTTTATACTCGTATATGCTGCTTTCTCTGTAGGCTCTTCACCCTGTCTACCGTTTGTGTGTAAGTCTTATGAAGGTTCGGCGTGCAGCACAGCGTAACTGAAGGTGTCTGTACTGCTGCCTTGTGTAAAGCTCGTGTAATGCCTCGAATATGGGGCTGTGTGTATCGATGTGTCACGCGTATGTAGGTTGTCTTTACTCACTTAACGAATGTGATACCTTTCCAAGGTACTCAAATGTTTTCCTTTCCTTCCTGTTGTCACAGCAGCCACAGTGCCCGCTATGGTCCCCTATGTATGTCCAGTGTTCTGCATACCCAGAGTTGTTGTTGTTGTTGTTGTTGCTTCTGATGTCATGAATACGTTCTTTATATCTGATATTAAATGTCCGTCCCGTTTGTCCGATGTATTTCAGTTCCCAAAAGTTCTTGTTTGTTTTTTATTGTTGGCGCTGTTTCCTGGATTTCAATTTTTAAATATTCTAAACCGATTTCTTGCATGACTTAGATGTCGATTTCATGTATGACACGTACCGATTTCTAATCAATAACAGAAACTGATACTTGGTACACATAAGCTGTCCAAATTAACGTGACAAACATATATATATATATATATACCAAATCTGCTCTGCAGCGATCATAATCATTACTTGCTTACTCATGGAGGAGCCGCCAATTCTGCAGCTACTCAAGAACTTCCCAGCATTTTATGGAACCCGAAGGTTCATTACCGTGTTCACTAGAGCCCTCCACTGTCCCTATCCTGAGCCAGATTTATCCAATCCATACCATCCCATCCTATCTCTCTAAGATCCATTCTAATATTGTCCACCCACTACACCTTGGTCTTCCCTGTGGTCTCTTTCTTTCTGGCTTTCCAACCAATATCCTATACGCATTCGTCTCCCCCATTCTTGCTACATGCCCTGCCGACCTTATCCTTCCGTGACTTGATCATTCTAATTATACTTGGAGAAGAGTACAAGTTATGAAGCTCCTCTTTATGCAGTTTTCTCCAACCTCCTGTCACTTCATCTCTCTTCGGTCCAAATATTCTCCTCAACACCCTGTTCTCAAACACCCTCAGTCTATGTTCCTCCCTTAATGTCAGAGACCACGTTTCACACCCATACAGAACCAAAAGCAAAATTTTATGAAACAAAATGGAAACGCGAGCTCTACAAACTATGTGGCTACAGCCTCGCGGTAACAGTGCCACTGCAGTCCTTTACGTGACACAACTCATTCAGACGGCAGGGAATGGGTCAGGCAGTTCACTCTGCGGTACTCAGTGTGATAAGATATCGGATCTTACTTCTTAGTTCGTCTGTTTCATGTTAGCAGCTTCATGACCCCGTTCTCCACTCACCGACAGCTAACGTGTACTGGACCTCAGTAGTCGACACTGTCACTACTCTTGCCCTTGGGGTTTATTTATAACCAAAACCGTGACTGGAATTAAAAGATAACTTGCCTTAGTTCCTAAATACCATGCCACATGGTACATGGGGTGGGAAACCTTGGCACTAGATGCAGATAAGTTATACGAGGTGGTATCGGAAAGTTCACGGACTGTTACTGTTGTAACTATATCGGTGAAAGAAGATGAGATGGGAGGCCAAGTTCACATTTCCAAAAGCCTGTTGCATCAGTCTACCACGTGACACCGCGCTTTTTCAACTTCGTGTTTCATTTTGTCTGCGATGGATGGCAAAATCGAGCGACGTGTCTGCATCAAGTTCTGTGTGAAGCTCGGTAAATCCACTATCGAGGATTCGTGAGGCTTCTGAAGAACATTCTTTAAGCCGGACAGCGGTTTTTGAATGGCATCCACGTTTCAGGGCTGGCTGAGTGTCACTTGAAGATAACGAACTTTCAGGGCGACGACGGAACAGCAGAACGATACAAAATATTGGAAAAATTCAAGAACTCATCCACGAAGACCGTCGTCGAACAATCCATGAGCTCGCAGACACCGTTTGGAACAGTTATGGAGTTTGCCAGGAGATCATAACAGAAAATCTGAACATGCGCCACACTGCTCCTTCATCACGACAACGCGCCCGCCCACACGTTCCCGTAAACCAGTTTGTGACTAACAACAGCATGGTTATCGTTCCCTACTCGCCGGACTTAGCCCCCTTGTGATTTAGCTTTGTTTCCCAAATTGAAAATGCAACTGAAGGGACGACGTTTTGAAACAGAATCTGACATCCAACGGGAGTCACAAGCGGCACTCGACAGCATTGAGGGAAGTGACTTCCACGGTGCCTCTGAAGCGCGGGAAAACAATGGGGTCGGTGTATACGTTCCCAAGGAGACTGTTTTGAAGGAGATGACAGCCGAAAGTGAACAAGTTAAGCCAGCACTTCTTTTTTGGCCTGTTCCGGAAACTTTCCGATACACCTCATAAGCATCAGGTTTCGGCTACTTTGCCCTGATACCTACTGAAGTTATATGGTTCTAGTTTAGTGCCTTCAGTCCAGAAAGCAAGAAATTATGGCCAGAACCGGAAATCTGGAGATCTTCAGTGAAAGGTGGGGAAGTGGCAACTGTTCTAAAACTGCTAAATTTAGAGATTTCAAATCAATGCGTCTAGGTTAGCGATATTACAATGACATAAAAGTACCGCGATTTTCTTCCTAGGAAGAGACGTTAACATTCCAGCCAGAGATTCCCAGGCTCTTTCAAATCGTGACATATATTTGAAATCACGGTGCCAGATCATGCAATAATTCCGCCGTGTTGCGGGGCACATGTTGGGAACAGCTACTCTCTGCCTCACTGATATGGTTAAAAAAGGGCTGTTCAATTTCGCGGTGTGTTTATGCTTCAAGTTCCAGTTTTCCTCATTTAACAAACAAAAGTTCCCATAAACGTACCTGCTTTAACTGACTATATGTGGGACGTCTGTTACGAAGGGACACAATTTGCTGTTTAAAATCAATGCCTTTCAATCCCGATGAAGACGCCACACTCTTCAATCATTGGTCGATATCCGGTTCTTAAACTGGGTAACATAAGGGTACGTGTGAGTGTGATTTCTCGCTGTCAAGTATTCATGTGTGTCCGCCGCGGCAGAGAGAGGAATCAAACTGCGTAATCCACTAGCCACATCCAAAACCAAACTCAGCTGAGAGAGGACCGACATTTCTAAGAACATGCTCAGCCGGCAAGACGCCATGAAATGAAGAAGCAGCACCCGCCGAGCGACCCAGGTGGCTGCGGGGTGGGGTGGGGGGAGACAAGAGGAGGGAACCACCTCACCTGTAGTACGGACTTCCAAAGGGCGAGCAGTAGAAGGGATCGTTGTGCACGTGGGGCATCCCTGGCATCATGGGGCACATGGCAGGGTGCGGATGGTGATGGCCGGGTAGCGGGTTCATGTGATGAGGATGCTGGTGTTGTGCTGCTGCTGCCGCCGCCGCAGCCGCCACCGCCGCCGGATGAAGATGAGCAGCTGGGGGCACCGGAGGCAGGGAGTCCGGTCCGCCGCCGCCTCCCACCAAGGGGCCCGCCCCCGCTGCCACCGATCCTGCCCCGGCACTGTTCGTATTGCTGGTTCGGCTGCGAACGGGCATAGAGGAGCCACCACCCGCAGCAGATGACTTCCAACACGGCCCCACACTCACACCACCCACTATAAACGGCGACTCCAGGGCTTCGAACCAAACACTAGGAATGGGAACCTCCCCCTCGAAGACACCAGCACACAGTGCAGGGGGAGGCAGCTGACTTTATTGCCTAAACCACCTCACCCCCTGCTGCGAGGCATGGTGACGGAACTCCATGACGCACTCACTGTAACCTGACGGCACTTGTCACAATCTTTTTTATTTCCCTCTTCTTCTCCACGTGAAACAATTCGTTACGGAACAAGCAGCAACCGTCAAGCAGGCAAGTCAACTCGCCAACACCACACATACCGTACCAACACAAGACGAGGGGGACAGGGGGAAGCATCGGCCGGCCGGCCGGCAGGCTGGCCAGGCAGCGCAGCAACCATTGTACACGGCATGGCTGCCACACTTTCAGGTCCTTTAGCTAGGGATCCACCAGCTCAAAATTACACTAAAAACCGGCTCGTAGCACACGATCTATCCTCTTACTGTACGTACACCTCTTCAGGAAAAGAACAACACTACAAACACATCGCACGCGCCCTATCTAGCCATTCGTTATAGAAACCGAAACCAAACGCAACCAGATGCAGACTTCACCACGTGGGATGACAAAATAAACAATCTAGCAATGTTCCAGAACAGAACGGCACAGAAGGAAAATACGCCATTTCAACACCTTCTAGCGAAGAAATTAAACCTAGCGACGTGCCATTCTATTGGCAACCCTGACCAATGGCCGGGCTACTTTCATCTACTCTCGCGCCAGGGATTGGAGATGATTTCCTATTGGCTGGCCCAGTTCTTGTCACGTGATAACAAAACGAGCGCTCGGAAAAAAAAAACTTTGTTCCAACAGCCTAAAAAGCCGTGGAAAAAGGATTCCACGCGCTGTTTACACTTGTCAACAAGAGTTAACGGCTATTTAAAACTGTTCTACTTTGGACAGGCAACTGTCATCGCGAACCGGGTGGGGTATGCGGTTTTTTTTTATTTACACATTTCGCTGGAAATGTTGCAGCGTCAATATATCGACGTCAACAGTGAAGTCGATAATGTGACGACGACGGCAGTGCAGCGTGGCCGAACCGCGAAGGTGGGCCACGCTGACTTCAATACAGTCACCCACTGAACCCTACTGTACCACGTCGATGGGAAGCGAAGAACGACAAAATGAATTCATGACATGTCTGTTACCATTCAATATGGAATCCCTCTCCTACAAACCTAAAATTTAAAATACACAACGCCACAATTTAACATGTAGTCTGTATGGGTTCATTTGGTATCTGACCTTACGTCCTTCTGAGAAGAGAGCAGTCCCTCAGTTAATCTAGAAGCTGAAGGTTCATGACAGTATTCACAAGAGCCCGCCACTGGTCCCCATCCTGAGCCAGATGAATCTAGTCCTCAACCATCACATTTCTTTAAGATACGTTTTAATAAGATCGTCCCATCTATACCGATGTCCTCCAAGTAGCCTCTTTCCTTCAGGCTTCTCTGCTAATATAACGTATTCATTTCTATTATCTCCCATTCGTTCTACATGTCCCGCCCACATTATCCTTCATTTTATTATTCTAAGAATATTTGGCGTGGAGCTTCTTACTGCCCATATTAAGTTCCGCTATTCTTCTCAGTCACCAGTTCTCAAACACTAAAATTCCGTCGGATTTAAGGTTCTTACACCGGTGGTTACGTAGAGTTCTGTATTCTGGGATATAACGCCGCTGTCAGGTGAGTCAACCGACGTTTCGGAGGAACATATCGCCTCTATCTTCAGGACAGAAGAGTAAGACAAGAAATAATTTCGATGTGCATTTCTAGACGCTCGCATGCGTGCTACAAGGCCCATCAATTTCATTCTTCTTAATTCCTCCTGGCGACAACTATCAAACTGAGTTAACTTACAACTAGGTAAGATCAGGTAAAGCTGTCCCTGTGCCTAACCAATTAAGCACTACGCCATGAAGGCGTATGGGGGAGTGGATGTATAGATCCATGTTTTCTTGACTTCGGCACTGGTTGGAGGTGAGTGGTCAGCTTCACGCCCCGGTCGCTTTACTCCCAGGGAAAGAGCCCCTGGTACACATTGGATAGGAGGCTGGGTGGGCCTCAGAGCCGGTCTGGACGATGTGGAGAAGAGAAAATTCTTGCACCCGCCACGACCCGAACTCCAATCCCTCTGTCGTCCAACCCGTAGCCAGTCGCTATACCGACTGACCTATCCCGGCTCATATATGGCACCTGTGGTTCCGTACAAGGCGGGAAATCTCTTGAGAAGCTGGGCGACTATTAGCTTCTCAAGTAGAATTCTGGTCCATGGAGTTAGTTCAAAACCATGAAGTACCGTAGCACGTGACCAAGTAAATCGTAAGCGGATAATTCGATAGCCGTTACTCTGAACTTCCGTGTGTTTATGAAACACGAGAAGTGTTTACCGTGTTCACAAAAGCTTGCAATTGACCCCTAAGCTCACAAAATATCACGCGCACGTAAGCCGATGTAACTCAGTCAATATAGTGACTATGCTATGGGCTGGGCGTACCAGTTCGATCTCCGGCAGGGGCACGGATTATGTTTCCTCCGCATTAACATCGGCTCTGAGGTCCATCCAACTAGAGCTCTTTCACCAGAGACATTATTTATTATTATTTTATTATTCTCAGTGGGATGAGACTGAGTCCACTTGTATTGCGGCCACTTCTGGCCTATTGTACCAGCCCCAGATGATAGGTGAGGGTGATGGTGGAGCAACTGGTGGAATGAGAATTGGCAGGGGAAACCTAAGTACTCGACGAAAACCTGCCCCAGCGCCATTTTGTCCACCACAAATCCCACTTGGCCAGACGCGGGATCGAACCCGGGCCGCCGCGGTGGGAAGCCAGCGACTAACCGCTTGAGCCATGGCACGGCCTTCACCAGAGGTACAGCAGCAGGGGAAAGAATGCATGGCGCTATACATCCCTCCCTCCATACATCTTCATTAGGTTATATTTGTTATTAAATACTGTGCGCTTAGGGTTATGTTTTTTTTCTCTCACTTTGTTCTATAATTTGTTCTAGTGGTAATACCAAAGGGGTGATTGGTGAGTTGAAGTTTCTAGAAGAGGAAAGATGTGTCTCGTTAAGTGTCTTAATAACGAGCTGAGAAAACATACCGCGATTAAAATTACTTGAGCCGCCCAAGTGATCGGTACAAGTGGCACAGAAAATGGCAAGATTCAGATCGAATTTTAGTTTTTGGTGAGAAGCAGATATTTACGTAGTCAGCAAAGCTAATTTCGAACTGTAGGTAATAAAATGTGGGAGGTCAACTTTCAAATCGATATTTTGAGAACATCTTCAGTCTTCGGGGTTAAGCGCAAAACAAGATGAAACAAATGCCCATAATTCTCTGCATTATGATTCAGTTGACGCTTAACTGAAGATGGATTTAAGACGATTTACGAACACAGTAATTTATTTATTCGTTGAGGGGTGTGATAACGTGTGTTCAGGCAGTTCTACGTTTGCAGAAACGTCGGAGAACTACCAGACTATAAGGCGTCACATCCTATCTCTCCAGTCAGCGACGAGAACACCTCAAATCCCATCAACTTCATATGCTGACTGAAGACGTGGAATGCTACCAAGAATAATGAATTAAAAAGGGATGGGAGGAAGCGGAGGTGGCCCAAATTGGGGCACTTTCACATCTGACAGGCGCGACTGAGGAAGACCACGTAAAAGGTAGGTCAGGATAGTCGGTCGGCCTCCATGCGAAGACTTGAAAGCGAATCCGCCGAATACGAAGTTAATCACTGGACACAATAACTGTAGCACGTGTAATTCCGCATATATATATATGATATGCATTATGCTAGAAGGTGGATCTTCCGAACACTGAGAACACAGTGGACTGAGAAGAGATATTGATCACAGCATGGCAATGTGTGATGCAGCCCTCGTGCGAGGCTAGCAAAGCCGGCTGACCCAGGCAACACGGTGGCATACAACACACAGCAATACACCGGTGAAACACGGCACGGCGACAACACGATAACAAACTATGAATGAAGGCTGTCCTTACTAACCCCTAGCTAACAGCCGCTCACATGTTTAAGGAATTCTGCAGGGGCCATTGGCGGGTTCCTTTGAACACAGTCTACATTCTCATCCTATTATAACAGGATCATTTTTAATATTATCCTCATATCTATGTCTGCGTTTTCTGAGTGGTCTTTTATCTGTTACTTCCCAATTTTAGTCTACTTCCTTTATTTTAAAAAAAAAGTAAACTTATAAGCAGGGCCCGGATTTTGATGACATGTCATCTTTTTTTCCCTCGTATCCTATGCGATGCTCTTAAATATATAAATCTCGGATATGAGCTGCTGGTTACAGAAATGTAAATTTTATAGGTAATTTTTTGTCGTGTTTTGACATTTTTAGGTTTAAGGTCATTTTTTCATTTTGGGGACATTTTTTGGTAAAATTTTGGACTTTTAAGGGTATTTCTTGTCATTTTTGGCTATTTTAGGGAATTTTTCTTCATATGTTTTCTGAAATGGGAAGAACATGGAAGCGAAGTGTTCTTTCCTTTAGGTCATTTTTCTGGATTTTTTTCAAAATCCGGGCCCTGCAATTACATTTTTGGGTCATATTTTAGGTAATTTTTATGGATTTTTTCGGTCATTTTTAAAATATTTTCAGGTCATCAAAATCCGGGCCCTGCATATTACATTTTTGGGTCATATTTTAGGTCATTTTTCTGGATTTCTTCGGTCATTTTTTAAATATTTTCAGGTCATCAAAATCCGGGCCCTGCATATTACATTTTTGGGTCATATTTTAGGTCATTTTTCTGGATTTTTTCGGTCATTTTTAAAATATTTTCAGGTCATCAAAATCCGGGCCCTGCATATTACATTTTTGGGTCATATTTTAGGTCATTTTTCTGGATTTCTTCGGTCATTTTTTAAATATTTTCAGGTCATCAAAATCCGGGCCCTGCATATTACATTTTTGGGTCATATTTTAGGTCATTTTTCTGGATTTTTTCGGTCATTTTTAAAATATTTTCAGGTCATCAAAATCCGGGCCCTGCATATTACATTTTTGGGTCATATTTTAGGTCATTTTTCTGGATTTCTTCGGTCATTTTTTAAATATTTTCAGGTCATCAAAATCCGGGCCCTGCATATTACATTTTTGGGTCATATTTTAGGTCATTTTTCTGGATTTTTTCGGTCATTTTTAAAATATTTTCAGGTCATCAAAATCCGGGCCCTGCATATTACATTTTTGGGTCATATTTTAGGTCATTTTTCTGGATTTCTTCGGTCATTTTTTAAATATTTTCAGGTCATCAAAATCCGGGCCTTGCATATTACATTTTTGGGTCATATTTTATGACATTTTTCTGGATTTTTTCGGTCATTTTTTAAGTATTTTCAGGTCATCGAAATCCGGGCCCTGCTTATAAGATAACCTTGCTGTGCACCCTCTCCTTTTACATTTTGAAAGGCTAAACTAACCTTTCACGAAGCTTGACATGTATATCATGGCACCGCACCCCATCTCAACGGCGTAATTCATAAATCCATCCCATCAGCAATAACAGCATTACATCCTCCCAAATTTCTGGGGCGAAATCTTAATGTCGCTTGAACACCTGAACACCTGTACCAATCTTCATGAAACTCGGTATGTATATCATGCCACATGAATCTATCTCAACGGCGTACTTCATAACCGCCCTTCGATCAGTAATACAAACATTACAGCCTCTTAAACTGCTGCGGTAAGAATTGTTACTTAAGAGTTTACACCGACCGTCATGGAACATGGTACGTACATCATGCCACGTGAGTCCATTTCAAAGGCGTAGTATGGCGGCTTGAGTCACAACAGCAAGTCTTCAGAAAACAACAGGAAAGTTATGGCGTGCTCACAGAAAGCAAACGTTTTCTTGATGCGTAATTCGCGAGAACACTTGCAACGCAGAGTCGAGAAATGGCACACAAAAAAAATGATACCGGAAGTCTGTATCATGCAACAGTGACACGACGTGTCAAAGATATTAGTGATTTATATGAGCAACAATATTTGCAACAATGCAAAATAATATGAAAGTTTTTGTTTTCGTATTGGATGAGAATAATGACTCAAGTGATGCAGTTATCAATCTTCATTTAAGGTATAACAAAATCTTCTGAGGTGCCCGAACTTTTCATGACAGAACACGGGAAGATTTGTTTCTGAGTGTGCGCGAAACCAAGTAGGGACTTCAGCTGCCCTGGACAAAACTAATGGAATGATTTATAATGTAAGTTCCGAATATTTTAATGTGCTGTTTGTGTTGGTTACGGTACAGATACGTAAATGCTCAGGGCCTCGTATCACTACATAACTTTCAGCATGACACTCCTGCCCAAATGGTTCATCGTTCCTGCAGTCGACCACAATACAACATAGCGTCACGCATCCGGGGGTCTGCGTGACCTTTGAATGTGATGATCGAATTTATTGGACCTTTATACAACTGGTTACAACAGTTCACATTTCACTATCTGACACACTGTCATCTTCCGACTGAACTGTGAATTCAATCAAGTCAAAGTCACATTGTGACTGACGGTCGGTCGGTCGGTCAGTCAGTCAGTAAGTCTTGGTGTCGAGCTCCAGATATTACTATTTCACACTTAGGTTCTTGTTTTTGTCGTGCGCCCTCTCTGACGAGAGGACGGGTCTGTCTTCTGTATATGCTGCTGGCCCTTGCCAGCGCAGTTTTTTTGGTTCAAGTCCCTTGGAACTCGCGACCATATTTTACTGTCTCACATTTGAGACTTCCCTTTTCGTCGCCTCCTACGACTCGCAGGGTCACGGTGGAGGTATTCGACCCCGCCTCCACACGGGGTTTGGTGTTTAAACATTCCGTAACGTAGGGAGAGTTAGCGCCTTGACCAAACCCCAAACTGTCGGCTGATACCCTCCATTTCTGGAGGCAGTCTCCGTGATGACACGGGACACACTCCGAGCCAATGCATTAGCATCCCAAGAGTGGTCTTAACCGCTTACATTTCATTATCATCTTTGCCCATATGGCCTATACCTTTTTAATTACGAGTATTGCCGGTCACTATTAATGGATTTCACTGCCCACTTTATGAAACTGCAAACGCACAGAACAACAAACCAAATTTAGGACTTATATATTTGAACCTAGCATGACCTGTAACAGTGGCACCTCATATGGTGGCTACAAAACCATTGCTCGGTCTTCAAAATCTCGTTTGCGACAACGAGATGTACGTATGTCACGTCAATTTGATAGTCGGCATGTTCCGCGTGTTACGAAGGTGGAACCGCGCCTTCACGTTCGTACACAAGGATATGATACAGCAGCAGCAAAGGCAAGGTCATGAGGACTTATACTCTGCAGGGGAGCGCATGGCCAGATCAGTGATGAAGTCTGCCTAAAGGTAATGAGGACTTATACTCTGCAGGGGAGCGCATGGCCAGATCAGTGATGAAGTCTGCCTAAAGGTAATGAGGACTTATACTCTGCAGGGGAGCGCATGGCCAGATCAGTGATGAAGTCTGCCTAAAGGTCATGAAGACTTATACTCTGCAGGGAGCGCATGGCCAGATCAGTGATGAAGTCTGCCTAAAGGTAATGAAGACTTGTACTCTGCAGGGGAGCGCATGGCCAGATCAGTGATGAAGTCTGCCTAAAGGTCATGAAGACTTATACTCTGCAGGTAGCGCATGGCCAGATCAGTGATGAAGTCTGCCTAAAGGTCATGACGACTTATACTCTGCAGGGAGCGCATGGCCAGATCAGTGATGAAGTCTGCCTAAAGGTCATGACGACTTATACTCTGCAGGGAGCGCATGGCCAGATCAGTGATGAAGTCTGCCTATTCACATCCGACGATGTCACGAAATGTCACCGGGTGCTCAATTTCTTCCGTCAGTCTTGCAGTTTTCGAGATAATTAAACAAAATTTGTGCTACGTGTTAATTCTGAACGGATATATTCAATACTCAAAGACTATTTTCCGAAAACATGCGAAGATTACCGAAATATCTCATTCTCTACAATAATTAAACAAAGTATTTTCTTCCCACCAGAATTTACAAAGTTCGCAGGTACATAAATAGGGGACACGCGGTAGCATAGTGATTGAGGCACTATGCTATAAGCCGGAAGGTCACGGGTTCGATTCCCGATGAGGTCACTGATTTTTCAATTGACCTCATCCTTCCAGTCACACTATGGCCCAGGGGTCGACTCAGCCTCTAACAGAAATGAGTACCAGGAATCTTCTTGGGGGTAAAGGGCGGCCGGCGCCTAGGGCTGACAACCTCACCGCCATCTGTAAGCCGACTGTCTAGAAAATGTGGGAGCCTCGACGTCTCACAATCCTGTGGGCCTCTACGGCCTGTTAAAGCGATAGCTTCACTTATTTTATGTAGATAAATATGTATTTAATTTTAATCTAATTGATCGTTCTGCCGGTCTCCTTACGATCTAAGCACAAACACTTCAAACGTTTCAGTAAGAGATCGAAATAAAAACAAACAGGAGAAATTCTACTTACAGTTAGGAATGCGTTCAAATCGGTTATGGTTTATTCTTTGACGTACGGGATTACTGAGTTTTTCTTAAATTTACCCATCGTTCGGTACTCCAAAGAACAGAACGTTACGGAAACTGATCCAGCTTCCGTAACGTTGGGTTGTTTACGAGTACTCGGTGATGGCCCTGCGTGGCTCATACGTGTAACTGAATTTAAGGACTACGGACTAAGTGGTGATTCAATCAATAATTATTGATTGATTATAATCTGCGAAGATATACTGAAGACTGCGTGTGTGTGTGTGGGAGCGGGGCAACTGGTCTGTTTTTTTTATTGCTAGTGGGGTGGGACTAAGTTCCTTGTACTGCAGCCACTTCTGGCCTATTGTACCAGCCCCAGAGGATAGGTGAGGATGATTATGGAGCAATTGGTGAAATGAAGATTGGAAGGGGAAACGGAAGTACTCGGAGAAAACCTGCCCCTGCGCCACTTTGTCCACCACAAATCCCACTTGACCAGACCCTGGGTCGAACCCGGGCCGCCGCGGTGGGAAGCCAGCGACTAACCGCTTGAGCTAAGGCGCGGCCCAACTGGTCTGTTACTTTCGTCTGATTTTAATCAAAACCGAAATGGGTCCCAAAACTTTATTAACATTCAATACCAACTTTAATGAAAATGCATTCAGGTTTTCTCGACCTGCTTCTTGCAGACGACAGACAGAATTTGATAGGCGCCCTGCGGGTTGCGGGGTACGGGTCTATAAGCGACCCACCTTCCTGCCGGCCACATTATTATTATTATTATTATTATTATTACTACTACTACTACTGGTGGCGGTATATTCAATCTTTTGGCAAATTCTGATGAAAACCGATATAGAAAAGTAGTATTAAACGAATATTTCCGTGTGCGAGTTTCATTCTTCACGTACGTTTTAAGAGGCAAGTTACTGCAGGGCCTAAATAATTTTCGATGGAATTTCGCGAAGTATTAATCTGCGGACAAATGCCTCTTTCTGCGTGTTACACGGTCTATGTAGCCTTAAAAAGAGCGTTCACCGCCCAAGCTTCTCTCATCGTCTTATCACGCGGCTAGATTGAAATCGCGCAAGACGGGCACACATTACACAGATGTCATGCTTAATAGACTCGACTATTTAATTCGGTTAGTTTTGTTCCGTATCCTACAGCCAACACGCTTCCTATCAAGCTGGTTAGCTTCAGCGCTTGCGCAGAGGTACGGAACCTCCGCCAGCGTACCGGAAGTCGCGTTGTTCTTCGTTTTACTCAGTCTCTCGAGGCGGAAGTCGGCCATGCCAGCTTTCCCCTCAGTCCTTTCCAATTCATAGTAAAAGTAAAGTAAAGTAAGTAAAGCTATCCCTGTAACAGACCGTGAAGGCCCATTGGGTTGTGAGACGTTGAGGCTCCCACACTATCTAGACAATCGGCTCAAAGATGGCGGTAAGGTTGTCAGCCTTACGCGCCGGCCGCGCTTTACTCCCCAGGAAAATTATTTAATTAATTCCAGGTACTCATTTCTGTTAGAGGCTGAGTGAACCCCAGGGCCATAGTGCGGCCAAAAGGATGAGGTCAACTGAAAAAAAAAAACAATGACCTCATCGGGACTTGAACCCGCGACCTTCCAGCTTGTAGCATAGCCCATCAACTAATTACGCTACAGCGTCTGAAAAGGCGGTCATGGTACAACAAATGGCTGTATAGCATATATATATATATGGCTAGTATCGGTTGCTGTTCGATTATCTTATTATGTTTTGATTTCACTCATGGCCCATCCACGTGCATTTCGAGTTTCGTTTCACTTTAGCAGTTGCAGCTCTCGCATTAAAAATAGAAAACAACATGGTAACCATTGGAAAAAAAAACTTTCTTTCAGTTTTATGGCGGTTACCGCGGAACCGTTGGTAAACTGTGACGCAGTAACATACGATAAACACAGCTACAATCGAGGTGACCTTAATACAGTCATGTTTCGTCCCTTTCTTCATTTAGCAACGCACTGGATTCTGGGTGAACAGTAAACATTAGCACTGTGCGTACTGGCAAACCTGGCGACCCTCTCGAATGCAAGAGCATAGCGCTATTGTTTCCAACTGTAAGTGTTCTGTGAACTGCAACAAAATAACAATCCATACATGTCCATAAAATATGTTCAGTGTTTCAAAGTGTTGTATTTTCGTAAACATGACATATAACTGAATAAAATAAAAACCCAAAACATGACACACACTTAGAATTTGCGTTTATAAAATATCAAATGAGCTGATCACAGCGGTCGCGAGGTCTAACACATGAAGTTTCTTCGCCCACTCAAACACCAGGGTCGTGTGTTCAAATCCTACTTGACGCATGGATATTTGTGTTTATTCTGTGTACGTAGCGGCCTCCTGGTGGGCTGATCCCCGGCACAAGGAGTCCTACCGACTGCCTATGCGATTAAGAAACTGTAAAACAGAGGCCAAGGCTCATCATGGTCTGTAGCGCCCATAGAGGAGAAAATGCCAGATATGCACCTCTTGTTACGCGACGTTCAGTCGTGGTCCGAACATATTTTTGCGGTTACGACGATGGGAACCATTTGCTTGGATGAGCTGGAAAACATCGCTTCTCCAGAAAAGGAAAAATGAGAAGCGCAAGTCTCCCGGCAAAATGGTGTAAGCGCCCTTTCAGTAATGTTCCAGCAAGTTTCAGGTTGTTCGATGGAAAATCACATCTTTACTTCATAGCCTACTAGCTCCCTGGATTCAACGCCCACTGACGATCTTCTAAGAGGCTACATAGCAAGCGCGTTTTCTGGAGGCTGTGTTCACGCATTAAAACACAAGATTATGGGCAACTACTGAAATTATGATTCCGAAAATGCCCAGTATTTGGGCTGCGAGTGTCGTCGCATTACATTCGAAACTTAATTACCGCAAGTTTCAAGCGTGTGTGATCATCTGTTTTGTTTGTTTCATTCAATTACGTAACATGGCTATTATAATTCAACACTTTCAAACACCGAACTTATCTTGCGGACGTCCTACAAATCAGGAAGCAGCAGCCGGCGCCCAGAGGATCCTTTTTGTGAGCCTGTCTACGAATTTTAATAACGCAGAAGTGTAAAAATGTAGACACACAAAAACTTCTAACAAGAAGGAAATCATATGAAGAAAGCAGTCTTCTGGGATTTGGCACCGTGTATATGTGGTGTTAACCGACGTTTCGGAGGAACGTATCGCCTCCATCTTCAGGGTAGATGAAAAAATATAAGAAATCTGTAAGCGAAGAGACCGTGAGAACCGGTACCGGATGCGATACGTTCCTCCGAAACGTCGGTTAACACCACATATACACGGTGCCAAATCCCAGAAGACTACTTTCTTCATAGTCACCGCCGTGAAAGCCTCAAATCTTACAAGGAAAGCATACTTCAGCATTTAACTAAAATCCAGTAAACTGTAATTACGTCACAAAACCAAAATTCAATAATTCCGTATATATATCAGATGTACCCACGCACCTTCGATCCATTTCTCCCACCTGAGTTCCGCAAAATGAAGGTGGAAGTGCAATCCTGAATATCAACGGAATACAAATCACACGGCCCATTATATTTAATCATGAGTGGTTAGCTGAACGTACACACAACCGGTCTCGTAAAATTGTATAAAAAGTAAAGTTGTCCCTGTGCTTAATTAAGCACCACGCCACGATATATGTGAGAATGGAGGTATGGCTCCACCATTATTGACCTCTGCAACAGATGGAGGTGAGTGGCCATCTTCATGCTCAGACCGCTTTACCCCCGAGGAAAGAACACCCCGGTACCCACTGGGAGAGCCCCAGAGACTGTTTGGGGGCTGGGGGAGAGAAATATCGATTGGCCGTGCCGGAAATCGCACCCCGACCGTCCAGCCCGTAGCCTGAAGATATCCCGACTCAACAGGTCTCGTAAGAAACGAGATCGAAAGTGTGAATAGCAGCAGCAGCGATATAACTGGATACGCGCTGGACGGTCGGGGTTCGATTCTGTACTCTAATCCGGAAGACTCTCAGGCCCACCCAGTAGTTCTCAGAGTACGAGAGTAAATAGATCAGAGCGTGAAGCTCGGGCTCATCTCCATTTCGAGTAAGTGGAGCCCCGTCTAAGGTTCAACAGCAGGGACCAACTTTAATAGCCACTTTTTCTTTATTAAAACCATCACAACACAACTATATGGGGGTCAGTGCCCAGTTGGGCTCTGCTACATGTTTCGGCTACCAAAAGCCACCATCAGGCAAATACAAGGCCAACATATATACATCACTGAACTGCAGTACAAGTAAAATTGGATACAATAATATTAATTATACTAAAATACTTGGCGTAAAAGTACAATAAATTATATTACATAAAACGAAAGTTATACTACAAAACAAGATTAAAATTCTTCAAGTGATGTTTTACATTATCGAGCCAGTCGTTAGCGTTTGGGATTTTGTTGTGTTCCCACGGACTATTCTGTACCTGTACCTCAGTATAGCGGGTTTCGATATCCTGCAATACAACGCGTGGAGTCCCGTGAGTCCACCGACGTCTCGGAGGATACATCGCCTCCATCTTCAGGGTCGAGTAAGTGAAGTCAGACACAATCAAACAGCAGGCAGCAAGATGAGAAAAATCTGTTTTTAATCACCGCCGTCAGAACCTCAAATCCAACATAGTGTGACACGTGATCGTGGTCGGCCGGTTAAATTGCTGCTGATCCTAGCCAGCAGAGTCATTCCTGGCTTCAGTCTCCACGACATTCATGATCACGACTTTTGTTCTCTCCTAGATATGCACGTGTTTGGAAAAGGGGCCTCCTCTTCGACGAAGGACGGTTCGGTCTTGCTATGTAGGCGCTACGTCTGTTGCACCGCAGTTTCAGCACGAGCATATCCGCGCTGTCACGGCGTCCAGGTCATTATGGGCTCTGTCACTGCACTGCACTGCACTGCACAGGGGTCGATCTCTCTATGTAGGCACTACGTTTGTTGCACCGCAGATTCAGCACGAGTATATCCGCGCTGTCACGGCGTCCAGGTCATTATGGGCTCTGTCACTGCACTGCACTGCACTGCACAGGGGTCGATCTCTCTATGTAGGCACTACGTTTGTTGCACCGCAGATTCAGCACGAGTATATCCGCGCTGTCACGGCGTCCAGGTCATTATGGGCTCTGTCACTGCACTGCACTGCACTGCACAGGGGTCGATCTCTCTATGTAGGCACTACGTTTGTTGCACCGCAGATTCAGCACGAGTATATCCGCGCTGTCACGGCGTCCAGGTCATTATGGGCTCTGTCACTGCACTGCACTGCACTGCACAGGGGTCGATCTCTCTATGTAGGCACTACGTTTGTTGCACCGCAGATTCAGCACGAGTATATCCGCGCTGTCACGGCGTCCAGGTCATTATGGGCTCTGTCACTGCACTGCACTGCACTGCACAGGGGTCGATCTCTCTATGTAGGCACTACGTTTGTTGCACCGCAGATTCAGCACGAGTATATCCGCGCTGTCACGGCGTCCAGGTCATTATGGGCTCTGTCACTGCACTGCACTGCACTGCACAGGGGTCGATCTCTCTATGTAGGCACTACGTTTGTTGCACCGCAGATTCAGCACGAGTATATCCGCGCTGTCACGGCGTCCAGGGCACTGTGGGCTCTGTGTCACTGCACTGCACTGCACTGTACAGGGGTCGGTCTCTCTTTGTAGGCGCTACGCTTGTTGCACCGCAGTTTCAGCACGAGTATCCGCGCTGTCACGGCGTCCAGGTCACTGTGGGCTCTGTGTCACTGCACTGCACTGCACTGCACTGCACTGTACAGGGTTCGGCCTCTCTATGTAGGCGCTACGTTTGTTGCACCGCAGTTTCAGCACGAGTATCCGCGCTGTCACGGCGTCCAGGTCACTGTGGGCTCTGTGTCACTGCACTGCACTGCACTGCACTGTACAGGGTTCGGCCTCTCTATGTAGGCGCTACGTTTGTTGCACCGCAGTTTCAGCACGAGTATCCGCGCTGTCACGGCGTCCAGGTCACTGTGGGCTCTGTGTCACTGCACTATGCTTAAGTAACAATGATAGCAGATACACAGATGTCGGGATATACATGTCGAGCTTTCAATAACGCAAGCCTTTGACCTGAATTACATATAAAACACATTTTAAGCAGCTAATGAGAAGTTACGGAGATGTGAAGTTAATGTAGGAGGAAGATCAAAACAAAACGTACGTTTCTTACTTTTCAACTTTTTCAACCATTTGCCCCGTTCCAGTTCAGAATTTACTTCTAAAAATGTCTCGAACACACATTAATTTGGACTTTTTAACCAGATCGGCCAATAGCAGAGCAGGATTATAAAAAAGCTGGGAGAGAGATTCGAACTCAGGATTATAAAAAAGCTGGGAGAGAGATTCGAACTCATATTCGAAGTGTTCGAGCGGCCAATACAATCGGTATATATACCTTCAAAAGTTCAAATATTAAATTAAATAACATATCCAAATTAAAGATGACTTGTTTTTGGTAGTGTCTGTACCAACAAGTTAACGTTGTCATGGTTACCAGAACATATACAGCATCACCCACACAGCTCCCTCATTCTCCTTCTCCCTATATTTTTGTACTTCACTGAATCGAACTCAACAAGTATTGTTTGTACATGATGAGAAGCCAACTCGCTGCCGAGACAGTGAGGATGGCCGAATGTTTCCCTCCACAGATTTGTGAGTCATTTCAGTGTCGGTTTCTATATTATGTCGTGCTTTGTAAGGGTGTGAAACTTTGGGAAAATGCATATTACGGGTGTCTGGGAAAACATCTGAACCTGAGAAACAGAAAGTAATTTGACAAGTTCTACAATCTGCGCCCTTCATTAAATACAAATAGGATTAGCAAATCAAGGATGCAGTAGGTAGATCATGTAGCATGCAGTGTGGAATGCGAAATTGTCGGTAAACGTGGACATCGTATACAAAATCCTATGTACTGACGGAAGGATAATATTAAAATGGATCTTGAAAGAAGATGAGGGTTTGGACTAAATTCATCTGGCCCAAAACAGCATCAGTGGCGCCGACTCTTTCGAAAGGTCTAATGGGTTCTTGGTTTCTATTAAAACTGGGAATTTCTTCGCCGACCGGCTGAGTGACTACCAGCTTCTCAATAAGAACTCTGGAAATGATGGAAGAAGAGGCAAATAAGAAATGAGATGAAGGCGCAGAAGGAAAAGGAGACTCAGGAAGTAAAGCAAAATTATGAACAGGGTGGGGTGCGGACAAAAAAAAGACATGACAAATGAGAACACAGCGGTTACTCAGTGAACGGACTCGCAGTTCTTCGTGTGGGTCTCTTGCAACAGTGTAACTGGGAATGCGAGGCCGCGCCATAGCTCAAGTGGCTTCCCACCGCGGCGGCCCGCGTTCCATCCCAGGTCTGGTCAAGTGGGATTTGTGGTGGACAAAGTGGCGCTGGGGCAGATTTTCTCCGAGTACTTCGGTTTCCCCTGCCAATCTTCATTCCACCAATTGCTCCACAATCACCCTCACCTATCATCTGGGGCTATCCCTGTAAGAGACCGTGGAGGTCCACAGGGTTGTGAGACGTCGAGGCTCCCATATTTTCCAGACATTCAGTTCACAGATGGCGATGAGGCTGTCAGCCTTACGTACCGGCCACCCTTTACCCCCAGGAAGATTCCTGGTACTCATTTCTGTTAGAGGCTAAGTCGACCCTAGGGCCACAGTGCGGCTGGAAGGGTTAGGTCAACTGAGAAATCTAATGACGTCAGTGCTCTGCTTCTCACTCGTCCTTGCGGAACTCTTTCTGCTTTATTTCGCGCCATGTTTCAGCCAAAATGGCCGTCAGCAGGTGTGCAAAGTGTGTCTATGGACTCTGCTTTGCTTTCCTTTTGATATACTGGACGCTTGTAGATGTTTTCATTCACGTTATGTTACGACATGCCACTGTGGCTAACCACGTGTCTGGTTTGTTTGTTGAATATGTTTCTTTCATAAGATAACCTGAATAAAACATCTGCAAGCATCTAACAGAACAAAAGGAACGCATAGCAAACTCCTTCAATACACTTTGTGTACCTTCGGCCAGTTACGCCGAAATTTGTTGTGAAATAAGCAAAGACGAAACTTCGCGGATTTTGACTGAGTTGCACAGGAAGGGATACGAATCAGAACTGTATTTAAGTTTATACTTCGTGCAACAGGATGCTAAACACAGTATTATACCCAAGTGTGTGTGGATAATAGGTCATCTTCCGTTCATATCCACAGAAAATTAGGGGTACAGCAGAGTACACATACTTCCCGAGCGTGTATTTAAGATTTCAGATACAGTGGAACCTCGCTTAACGAGAGTAACTCGCATAACGAGCAAAACAAATTGTAAATGGATGACTCGCTTAACGAGAGACGTTTCGCATAACGAGTGACGAGAGGGGAAGTCCCAAATTGTGCGCTTACTAGATCAGTCTGTGTTTGGCACTCGTTCCGCTAGCATCTTAGTGTCGCTTGTGATCACACATTTTTCCAAACTTGTGTTCAGACATATTATTTGTGGGAAGTTTAATAACCCTTGCAAAAATGTCCCCAAAGAGACAGCCATAAGAGAATAAAAATAACCGTAGAAATGAAACGCAAAATCATTGAAAAGCGAGAACGAGGTGTGAGCGTGGCTGATCTAGCACGCACATACAGTCGGTCTACATCAACGATTTGCACGATTTGGAGTTGCACTGTGTTTCACAGCAAGAAGTTGTGGAGGAGAGTTTGTCAGAGGAGGAGGAGGAGGAGGTAACAGCAACGCAACAATCTTCTGGCGCAATAAGAGAAATGCTGAGAGCATGGGAAACTGTTGCATCGTACACTGAGAAGCATCACTCTAATAAGGCAGTGGCTATGCGCGCTACAAATTTATTTAATGATAACGATGTGTCGCATTTCCACCAAATTTTGAAGCGTCGGCAAAATAAATGTCTCTAGACAGCTTTCTAGTAAAAAAATAATTATATATGTATCAAAAAATAATAAACTAATTATTTTGATTCCTTTTTTTTTCCTGCAAATCGAATTCGCATTCCGGGTTGGTTCATTCCGCATAGAAGAAAAGATGAAGATGATTCACGCTCCTTAACAATGTATATATAATTTTCTTTGAATAAACGTTATACATAAAATGTTTTGATTATTTTTTTCGGCATGGAATGCATGATCGTATTTTACATTAATTTATATGGGAAAAAAACTGTTTCGCATTACGAGTAAGATTCTGGAACGAATTATGCTCGTTAAGCGAGGTTCCACTGTACTTCATGTCAATGACTGTTTATTTAATGGAGATATGAACGCACTGCCACCGTGCCAACCACGATGCAGACGAGCTAGCGCATCGCACAGTTTACTAAGTGTTTACCATACCAAGCTGTAGATTCCAATGACATCTATACATCGTCTCTCCTACTTCATTTGCAGGGTGATCCGTTTAAAAACAAATCCGATTTTCATGCAAAGTAAATTGCATTCGGCTAAACTGTGTCGACCAATACTAAATTTAACCGAAATCTGTCCACATACTTTGAAGGCATATAGTTTGCGTTTTCTGCACTGAGGCCTTGCGATGATCTGACACTAAATCCACAATAATCTCGATATCTAGGATAGAAGAAAAAGCGATCCTCTATTTTATCAGTCGATGCATTAGGTAACAGCAGGCCACAAATATTCACGCATCTTTATATATAGCTGACCGAAACAGTTCGTATCTGACTACAGGTAGACTGCATGGTACAGACATTAAACCCTAAGCGACGGGATGGGATGCTGCTCCGCTTACGTCACGCTGTTGTCATAGCAACGCGAAATGCAGAGTTGCCAAATTCACGTTTTGTCAACATCGACATACAGACCATTACACACGTTTGCATCAACCGATACATTAATGAATAAAAACATAACGACTTAATTTGGTTCAAAATCTTGTCTTCCTTGGGGCTGAAGGAAGTCTTACCTATCATTTGGTACACGTTTGAAACTGGTCTATCACTCCATGCGAAGAAGAGACACGGGCTGCGGGGGAGAACGGAACAAAAGGACGGGGACCTTCGCCAAATATTGTTACGGCGATCAGATCAAGGTGGGCCATGAGACACGCGGAGAGATGAGAATTGCGTTTGCGAGATTCAGATGCAGAAGCGAATATTACGCTGAGGTAAAGTTCATCTCGTGCATTAAGCACCACACCACAAAGACGAGCAGTTCACTCGTTAAGAGACCAGAGTTTATTGCGGGATGTATTCGCATGTGAACTGCGCTCATGAATACGATCCTGCTGTATATAGCAATGAACCTTCGGGTTCAATAAAAGGATTCACTATGTTCAACAAATTTAGCTAAAACAATAGATTCAACAATGCGAAAATAAATATAAAGGTTACAATTTAATACTGACATTGTTATGGCGTCAGCCATTACTGTTCAAATGTGCATTTCTTAAGTGCATGGATGGGACAATGGCTTCCGGAATTTCGGAGCGCCAAGCCTCATGTCTACAGTATCCTGCGCGGCGCTGGAACTCCACTGGGTGTACATTTAACAAGAACTGTTCCTGCTTACTCGAAGCTTAAAAAATAAAGGACGAAGATGGCCGCTTATTCCAAACGAGAGGGCAAATTTCTCTTCGCCTCCCTGAAGTGAACATTTCAGTACGCACTGCAGAGCTGAATCCACAGCGGCGAAACAAGTGTCCCAATGAAACTTCGAAAGCAACAAAACGAATACCCAGAATAAGTTTAAAAAAAAAAAAAGTAAAGCTACCCCTGTACCAGGCCGTAAAGGCCCATAGGGTTGTGAGACGAGGCTCCCACACTATCTAGACAAGCGGCTCAAAGATGGTGGTGAGGTTGTCAGCCTTACTCGCCGGCCGCGCTTTACTCCCCGGGAAAATTATTTCATTAATTCCTGGCAGTCATTTCTGTTAGAGGCTGAGTCGACCCCAGCGCCATACTTCGGCCGGAAGGATCAGGTTAATTGAAAAAAAATCCAATGACCTCATCGGGACTAGAACCCGCGACCTTCCGGCTTGTAGCATAGTGCCTCAACCAACTACGCTACCGCGTTGCATAATAAGGACCTTCCAATTATGTGTTCTTCACCAGGTAACAATTCAAGACAGACGAGATGTGTGGTGCGCGTCGCACGCATCAGGTGACTAGGAAAAACACAGAATTTTAGTCGCAAAACCCAAAGGGAAGAGACCACTCTGAAGACCTAGGTACAGATGGGACGACACTTCCGAAACTGATCTTAAACAGGGTGTAGACTGAATGTAATTGGTTATGGATGGGATCGAGCAGGTGACTAGGAAAAACACAGAATTTTAGTCGCAAAACCCAAAGGAAAGAGACCACTCTGAAGACCTAGGTACAGATGGGACGACACTTCCGAAACTGATCTTAAACAGGGTGTAGACTGAATGTAATTGGTTATGGATGGGATCGAGTACTGGGCTCTTTTGGACACGGCAATGAACCTTCGGGATCCATATAACGCTACTGAGCGACTACTGGCTTCTCAAGAACGACTCTCCCCTCAGGTCTTGCGGATCAATCGCATGATTCATTTTGTAAGTCTTGCTGAAGCCTAGGTATTCAAATGATAATATGGGTCCATGGCTTGAGTCCGCAAGCGTACTATACCGACCGAGCGACCGCCGCTTGTCGGCGAAGTTAGTGCTAGCGGGTAGAGGGTGTCGTGTGGTCAGCGCAACGAATCCCCAAGGCCGTTAATTTCGGTTTTCTAGACCGGAGCCGCTATTTCCTTGAAACAGCTCCTCAATTATAATCACGAGGCTGAGTGGACCCCTTTCCAGACCCACTACTTCTCGGAAAAAAAAATCTGGTAGCGCCGGGAATCGAACCCGGACCTCTGGATCTGCAGCCAGGAACTTGATATTGGCAGTAAATGATAAATGTGACGATAGGCCGTTTTGGCGTACGTTTTCAAATGTATAATAGCAAGGGTTCGCATCCGTTGCTGTAGAGAGGTCACGATAACTGGGCCGTATGATTCAGTGCTTAAGCTTCCACAGAACACCGATATGAACTACCTTCTAACTATACCACACTCAATGAATAACAACAACAACAACAATAATAATACGATGAAGTACGTTAAACAAGAAAAAAGGCCAAATACATAAAAGGGGGAGGTCTCTTTACATACGCGTATGACATCTGTCAGCAGCACAGGCAGGTTTCCTCGCAGGTCAATGCAGTACGTTGTAAGGCTATCGAGATTAGCTACACGGAACAAGGCCAGGGGATTCACAGCGCTTTCGTTGGCGCACAAGCAACAAGTTGCAGGTTGCAACAATCAGAACAGTAACTAGGCAAAGGGCTGCATTATCGGGAAGTCAGAGTTTGGTTCAGATAGGGGCAAATACGGCGCCGGGGCCCACCCAACGCCCTATACAAAGGATACCGGAATGATCCTTCGACGGAGGTAAAACGGATGGTACGTGCATATGACCGCTCACGTCCATCTAGTGCAGGGGTTAAGAACGTGTGGAGTTCTATCTTCATTCACCCATACGTGTTCATGGCGTGATACTTAAATAATAACAGGGGCCTAACCTTTACACGGCCATTTTTCTCCTAGTTAACACGAGGCAGCATAGTCCGAAAACAATACTTAGGCTCTTAAGTACCATGGACCTTAAACCAAATTCTTGTTGATGAAACCCGTTGGTAATATTCGTGTAATAACGTAAGTTAATATTATAACATGGATGGCCAGAGCGTTGCTAGGTAACGAACCGGAATACATAAAATGCAACAATGGAAGATGTGGAATGTTACTGCACGTTGCTAAGCAACAGCGCACCCATGAAGACGCTGACTAGGAATCACGTGACTTCTCTGTGCGGTCTTCCTTATGCAACAATAGAACTGGGTTTTCTGTGCGTGGTCCGTGCGGAGACTATATGTCGAGTATCTGTTACAGCAAATAGAAGTCATACAAAATCATGAAAATGCAAATGTTCGCAACACAGGACAAGGTGGACACCGACACAGGAAGTATAAGAGGCTTAAACTTGGCGGCGGTCAGGCATACGACCGTTCAAGTGACTAGACTGCTGTTGTAGCAGGAGCTACTAATGATAGGGCATGATCTGCCGTACTGAGTCCGGACTGACAGACGCCCTGTATATGTCGTATTATGTAAAATATAAATTGTACATAATGACAACAGACTTATTACTGCTGACTGTGACTCTGGCAAACGACAGACTCGTCCTCTCGTCAGAGAGAGAGAGAGACCCGCAAAAACAAGTCTGCAACTGTCTGATAGTAATAAAGATTTAGTCTTAAGCCTCAGATGGGTGCTGTATTCCAAGACAGACTGGCCGACTGACCGTCGGTCGTAACATAACTTTGACTTAGACTAGACTGAGAGACTAACGCAGTGACAGGTCAGTTCTCGGTAGGAGACAGCCACGGGAAGTTCGTAGAACATCTGTGAAGACTTTATTCATGTGTAATATTTGCAATGATTTGAAGCGCTAGTTCCTGTGTTTTAATTGCGTTACCAGGAGAGGACCACTGTGTGTAAATCAGCGATCGCGATATATTTAATTGTGATTAAGAGAACATGTAACCAAGGTGCTAATAAATCCAATCATCCGAATTATAAACCTCACTTTCGTCACGCGTACCACCCACCCGTGACAATATAAAGTTTTATCTTAATACCTGAAGAGACTCAGAAGATGTATACAAACTCATTTATGCAGTTAAATAAAGTTGTTCTTAAAATTATTCAAACTACATTAAAATGAAAATGGCCCAACAAAATTAAGCCGAGGCCCATCATACTGCGCCTACTCGACATCGGTCGCCAGCGGGCTGAAGGATGAGTCATGAAGCTAGTGGATCACTTTCGAAATTCTTTGTCGAAACGTACCTAAGTAGCAGGTACGGGAAAAAAATTGCCTCTGAAAGTATTTTTCGTCTAGCTGGTTAATACCGAAGACTGATCAACTTCGGAATTACTCGGTTTTTGGACTTTGTCCATAGTCAGGTATTCTAGAAACTAGAAAACACGACGTTTCGGAAACTGGATCTGTTTCCGTCCTCAAGTGAGGGGGTCCCTTAGAAAGAGATAACCTCTGGTCCAGTGATTGAGTACGGAAACAGATCCAGTTTCCGAAACGTCGTGTTCTCTAGTTTCTAGAATACCTGACTATGGGCAAAGTCAGCGTTCCCACCTCATGACTCAAAGTACGCGGGTTCAAACCCGGCGGAGGTCGTGGAATTTTTAAGGGCGAAAAAATTCAGGGAACAAGTCCTCCGGAAGGGACTGTAAGCCGTGGGTGCCGTGTTGTCGATTTACGGCACGTAAAAGATCCTCGTGTCTCTAGGAGACCTCTGAGCAAAATTAGGCAAAGTTTCCCGCCCAAGTAGTTTCCAATGCCTCCAGTAGATGGGGAAGTATCGGGTACCACTGCCAGCCTCGCTGGCTCAACGGGGCTAATAGCGAGCACCAGTATCGGAAGGGTATGGTGACAGTAGAAATTAAAGGGGGACGCACAATGGACCAATAACTGGTCTAAGTGCATGGGGAAACCCACCCCCTCTAATAATAATAATAATAATAATAATAGTAATGGGCAAAGTCCAAAACCCCAGTAATTCTGAGCATTATACACCATCGCCAGACGCCACAAGAATCTACTGATAAACATTTAGCTTATTTAACAATCCTCATCAGTTTCACAGGAACGAGAGTAGCGGTCGAATAACACTCCTGCTTCTTGATGGGGAGGTCCCGGTTCAGATCTCGGCTTGAAGTATGGCTAACCTCACTGAAGTATGCCGTCGTTTTCCTTGGTCCCTTCAGGCGAATGTTGCGAAACTGCCTAATATGACACCACAACCTCGCCCTTTCTTATCTTTTCTAATTCCCTACTCAACAGTCATCCTACAATTCGAAGCTAAACAGTCTGACCTACCGAAAGCGTCGATAAATATACCGTAAAGATATGGGCTACATATTTTTAGTCTAGGTTTAACGACGCGGTCTGCGTCGAACGATCCGGCGACAGTAAAATGGACAGAAAAGAACGTAGAAGACGTCATGGCATAATTTAAAGTTTATCGCAGAATTTGCTTTGAGGAACAAATGAAACCCACGAAAATTTTCAGCGAGACCACCAAATGTTCTGGGTGAGAGATGAACTTTGCACCTCCCGAACACACGCCAGAAATTCCTCTTCAGCCAGCTTTCTCGGTAGTAAATAAAAACAGAATCAGAGGCTATTAAGAGTTTACTGACATAAGAGGGTGAAGTTATTAAATATAATAAACTCAACAGAAAGGTACGCTTCGAAAGCCAAATAATTATTGCAGACTCGATAAATACAACACCAAGAGACAATAATTTTACAAGTAGCTGCGGTTCGAATGGGCTACTGATGAGTTATCTACATTATTTACTGTAGCGATAACTAAAATAAACGTATGAAATTTAGATACCCTGCAGCTTACCTACATTCAGCAGAGAAAAAGGGGTTGGTAGCTGAGGAAAGGGGTGAGAGGATGAAGTTGGAGCAAAGGGGGGGGAGGAGGGTGGCAGAGGTCACGTCAATCAATACGTACAATACTGGTGCTGAAAAATAAAACAGTACAGTCTGTCCAGGCAAAACCAGTGTAATCAAGCTGGTTTACAAGTATACAGACCACTGGTTGCGAAGCTAAGTCAAGTAGCTGTATCAGCTGCATAGGTTATTTATAGTCGAAAACATACGAAATGGTAATTATGTGTTGTGAACTGTAAGAATGTGGTAGCAGCTGTGATCACGTTAAGTCCCCTGGAAGAGCGAGAAAACCACGGAATTTCTTGCGTTAATTAGGTACATCGACCGCGGCTCGAATTAGGTGTAAACCTACAACGAACACAACAACAATAAAAAAGCGTTCCCGCGGTCTGTTTGGTGCTTAAACGCGAAGAATGTATACACTTCTTAACTCTCAGCGGGGAGACGGGCGACTGCCCCGATAGACCCTCTGTGACTTTCACTGGTCCCTCAGGTAAATGTAGGATTAAAACCTTAAACCGCTGCTGTTCGTATTCTACATGATATATATGATATATAACAGGCCTGTTATTCCGTCTCTGAAGGCCGAAACATGTAGGGCGTGAATAACTGAAATAAGAAAATCTTAACAAGTCACACTGAACGGACCTATTTAGCTTCTTCATAAGACCCGTATTAGTGTGACGGACCAGAAGGAAACAAATCAAATTTATTTATAACTTACTCACTCACTGATAGAGCTGAGCCCTTCTTGAGAAGCCGTCAATTGTGCAGCTACTCAAGAATTTCCCAGCATTTTATGGAACCCGACGGTTCATTTCCGTGTCCACGAGAGACCTCCACTGGTCCCTATCCTGATACAGATCAATCCAATCCACACCACCCCATCCCATCTCTCTAAGATCCATTTTAACACTGTCCACCCACCTATGTCTTTGTCTTCCTAGTGGTCTCTTTCCTTCTTGGCTTCCTACCAATATCCTATACGCATTTCTCTTCTCCACCATTCGTGCTACATGCCCTACCCACCTCATACTCCTTGACTTGATCATTCTAATTATACTTGGAGAAGAGTACAAGTTATGAAGCTCCTCATTATGCAGTTTTCTCCAACCTCCTGTCACTTCATCTCTCTTCGGTCCAAATATTCTCAACATCCTGTTCTCAAACATCCTCAGTCTGCATTCCTCCCTTAATATTGTGGCGTGCCGCAAAAAAGCAGAGCGATAAGACGTCCATTGATAGGCAACGGCTGCGATAAGAACGTATACTTCAGCGGAGACGCAATACCACCAGATCGTTGCATAGGAATCGCCCAAACAATAAATACGCTTAAAACCTACGCAGTTGATAAAATGTCACAAAAGAACGAGATGAATAAATCTTAAATCCAAATAAAACGGGAGATGAAGGATCTAGCCATCGTAAGGTGCTTACGAACATAGAAGAGGAAGAAAACCGTGGACGGACATCCATACCCCGAACGGGCATTCAACCCGATACACCCGAGTTCGAGTACCCTATCACGTGGCACGCAGCACTGCGTGTCGCGGTCACCGCTCCGGATACCTGACACTCCCTGCAGAATAGGCTCAACAACTTCCAAGACTTGCTTCCTTGATGCTTATTCAGCAAACCATCGATGGTCTAACGGCTAGCTGCAAATTTAATACAAGATATTGGACAAATGCTGAAGGTTTTGTGCTGTTTGGCTTGTCTACTCCACCTTGGGGCTGGCACAGGTATCCGGAGATAGGGAATAGTTCTGTCGATTGAGCCCAACGGAGTAGGTTTCACCTGAAGACGGAGACAGTATTCAGTCTTCGAAACGTTGTTTTCAAAAATAGATAAGAAACAACACAGCAAGCCACAAACCCATACAGGACAATACCAAAGAACCCTCTTCTCGAGAACGACAAGGCGGCAAACATTCAGCTCCCGTCATAAGAAATAATACGGGGGGCGACACGAACCCGCTTGGTTTACGAATTCCAATAGGATCTTAACAAACCAATCATAAATATTTTAACGTCTTGGAACAGGCACTGTAGTTGTAAAGACTTTAGATTTTAAACCCAATTGTATATTATTAATATTGTATGTATACATTTTAACTTTTAGAACATGTACTGTAATAGTGGCTTCCAACTGCTCCTAAATCCCACGTGCTTTTTTAAAGTATGTCCTAAACTGTGAAAAGGTTTCATTTTTCATATTTCGATCCGGATTAAGGAGGGTTTACTGTACCATATAAAGGTAGAGGTAAAGTTGTCAACGTGTTTAATTAAGTACATTAAGTATGGGAGGGGGGTGTAAATTAGCTCCAAACATTAAGTTGGGCGCTACATGGAGGTTCCTGCCTCGGCAGGTTTTACATTCAGGGGCAGGGCCCCACGTACCCACTGGGCAAGGGTTGAGTGGTCCCCAGAGTCGGTCTGGACGCCATGGAGACGAGACAAATCACCTACCCGATTATTCGATTGTCCAGCATCTTGTACAGGCATATAAATAAATAAACAGGTATGTATATATACATACACTAAGGTTTGGAGGTAGGTTTATTATGTCTATTAATTTAATCTTAATTTTGTGAAAACTAGGGTTCCCATCACATTAAAAAAAAAAAAAAGACATTTCAATTTTCCCCCTAAAACACGGACAAGATAAAAAATTAATAAACACAAAAAATAAATCAAAAATACATTACACAGTAAGTACTTAGAAAGTAATATTCCTCGTACTTAAGTAGTTACTTATGCTGTTATTGGAAGCTTTGTTTTGAACAGCCAGTTACGTTCTTTCTCTTGTTTTCACGTGATTGACGACGTCCAACCATGCGCAATGCAAAATTTCGCTTTGCATAACATGCATTCAGCATTCTCATTTACACCTTGAATAAATGGATATTCGCTCTTAATACTGTCATTAATGCTGAATTTGCGTTTTGCCATCACTATACTCGTATGCATGAAAACGGATAAATTCCCACAGGCTCTCACAACAGAACGTGACGGTCGGCAAAGAATGCAGAGAATGATACAAACGGGATTTCCGTTATGGAAGCAAATCAAAACACTACCAACATAAACGGAAAAAAGATATACTGCCAACAGAAAAACTAATAATTTGTGAAACTGTGTTCTGTGAATTAACCATCAGGAGTGTTAACATCATTACAGAAATGCCAACTGCAGAGAACAGCATCCGTTACCGACAGGAATTAATGTTACAGAAGAGCACTTAAAAAGCGGGACATTTGAAATAAATCCGCGACAACGGGACATTGTACGAAAAAACGGGACTGTCCCGGGAAAATGGGAATCATAAACTACAGGCTACTTGTTAGGGCTGCACAAACCATCAGACCTGTATCGCTGTTCACGTGTTTCTCCTTTCAAATGTAAGACTCTGCAAGGTTTAATTCTTTTAGATTATTATTTTGTGTCATATTGTATTTTATATGAATTCGCTGTATACCTGTATACGAGTATGGCTCACATCGCATTCACTGAGTTATCATGCCTGTAAAATTTTAATTGCACTAAGGGTTTCTAAAGTTACAAAATATTTTACTTAAGTAACTCGAGTTGTATCAAACTCCACAGTACAACGTACTTTATGAGTAACAAAAAAAATCCGTGGTTTCAGTCTGCAAGCGAACCATACCGACCGAGCGACCGCCGCTTGTCGGCGATGTTTAGTGCCAACTTCTGCGGACAGAGGATGCCGCGTCGTCAGCGCAACGAATCCCTACGGCCGTTAATTTCGGTTTCCTAGACCGGAGCCGCTATTTCCTTGAAATAGCTCCTCAATTATCATCACGAGGCTGAGTGGACCCCGTTCCAGGCCCACTACTTCTCCGAAAAAAATCTGGTAGCGCTGGGAATCGAACCCGGACCTCTGGATCTGTAGCCATGAACTCAAAAAATTCCATCCTGTTGTAAACCCAGAGCTTCGTAACGGTCCCTGAAGACTGAGACACTGGACCGTATCCTGAGTCAATTAAGCCCCGTTCACATTCCCTTCTACTCGTACTACGCTAGAGTTGAGTGAGCCGATCCCAGTGGCCGCGCGGTCTAAGGCAAGAAATGTCTTCTCCCGCTCGAACTGCCTGTGTTTATTCTGTCTGTGTTACATAGTGGCCTGGCGACGGGCTGATCCCCCGTCCAGGGAGTCCTATCAAATGTCTCAAATTAAGAAACTGAAGTGAAAAGCGTTTCACAGGTGCCCTATGCTCCACGTGGGAGCAACAGAAGAAGAAGAAGAAGAAGAAGAAGAAGAAGAAGACAATAGAGCTGAAGGGGTTGGGCATACGACTGCCCTTGTACCTTGACCAATAAACTTAGTTAATAATATTTTGGTAATACAAAGAAGAAAACGATTTTATACATTAATCCTGACAGGCAGATTCGAAATGTGGCATAGTAAGATCCATCACTTCATGGCTTTGTGTAGTGAATTCTGAGTCAAAACAGTGCATTCACTTTACATGTGTTTTTCTTAGTGCTCGTATAACTTTGACAACCATAACAGGAGAAAATTGCGTTTTATAAGTGAATTCAAGTCTTTTCTCATTTAAATAATGTCACTATTTCAAACGGGGCACCGGTCCAAGTGTCTTACAGGTAGAAAATTGGCGCGGGCTGTAACGTTTCTGACATGTGTTCGGCAAAGTTCCCGCCTCCAATTTCGGCCGGGACACCAACTATCCTGAGGTTTCAGTTGTTTTCCTCAGGACCTCCAAGACAATATCTATAAAATGGGCTAAAATAGCTGCCTTCCACATCCTTTTCAATTTACTATTCACTAATGCCCCTACTATGAGACACTACAGGCCGTTACGGACATCAGTCAGTCAGCAAAAGACAACAAAATGCGCGTCTTGCATACGGAAAACAGGTAAAGCCGTGGAGGCCCATAGGGTAGTGAGAGGTCCAGGTTTCCACATTTTCTAGACAGTCGGCTCACAGACGGCGGTGAGGTTGTTAGCCTTACGCACCGGCCGCACCTTTACGCCCCCCAACCCCGATTCTTGGTACTCATTTCTGTTAGAGACTGAGTAAACACCAGGGCCACAGTGCGGCTGGAAGGATTAGGTCAACTGAGAAGTCCAATGACCCCATCGGGAATCGAACCCGCGACCTTCAGTCTTGAAGAACAGTGCCTCAACCAACTACGCTGCCGCGTGCCCCTATTCGAAAAACAGAGGTTAGCTAAACTTATTAGCTGTCATTTCTGTGATCGGGATGTCCCATTCAATCGAAAATATCTGTCTCGTACATGTTATGGGTGAAAAGTGAAGAAAATTGCTGTGCTGTCTCGCCCTCCCCCATCAGCAACCTCACACCTTACATAAATCACATTAGTTCTCTGAACGATTTCACACATCCGCTGAAGATTACTTGAATGTACGTCGCCTCCACGGCTGTATCTTCGGATGAGGTTTTCGAACAAAAGCCTGATAAGCCCGCGTCGCTTGTTTCCTCCAAGCGCGCCTTACTCCGCCATGTCCTTGACCTAAACGCTCTTTCTGTTCGGAGCAAGCCCAATCCTGTATTGTACACAACCGAAGATTCGTGTAACGACGCTGTTTCAAGCGCAGAGGTTATACAGCATGAGATGAGGGTCGGTGGTTATGCAGGGGTATGGAAAGCTGCCAAGGCATACCTGAAGGCATTACTGCGGCATTCTCAACTAACATGTCAGGATACACGCTGTCCGTTGAGGCCCAACCCGGAAAACACGGCAACACAAGCCATGAGTGTTACCGCCATGCTAATCTGCTACATTATTCACTACTTAAATTAAAATTTCGTAGTTAAAGAATCTCAATTTACAGGTTCAAGGTGTAACATCTCACTGCCTGGTGGAAACCTCAACACAGAAGGTACGTGAGGCCGCGCCATAGCTCTGGAGGCTAGTCGCTGGCTTCTGACGGCGGCGGCCCGTGTTCGAGCCCTGGTCAGTTATGTGGGATATGTGATGGACAAAGTGGCGCTGGGGCAGGTTCTCTCCGAGTACTTCGGTTTCCCCTGCCAATCTTCATTCCACCAATTGCTCCACAATCACCCTCACCTATCATCTGGGGCTGGTACAATACGCCAGAAGTGGCCGCAGTGCCAAGTGAACTGAGTCTGACCCCACTAAGAATAACAGCATGTTCTGACGTATATTTACATCGGTGGGTTGCACAAATCCTCGTTCATCTTCTTGCTCTCTACTTCAGTAAATCTACGGTACTTTATCTCGTAATATAACTGCTGTTTTACGTTTAGTTTCCGTCATTACATTCAAAACCTTGGAAACCACTGCCTACACGACATAATCAGTATTTCCTAACTTACATTCCGTTAATGGGGTAATGATATGGCAATGAGTTCTCCGCTCCCGTAGTTGGACGCTACTTTTCTGGGTGACATCCTCCACATTTTGCGTTTGAGGTTCATGTTACAAGACGTAACTGCCCATAACCAGGACTGCATTACTTAATAGTATAGTGCAGATATGACTGCCTTAAAATTGTCTCTGGCAGACAGGCGCGTTCTGCTTTCTGTTTTATCTGCGAGAGACAACATTTTCTTTTATTTCTCATTTAAAAATGGGGGGGGGGACGCTTTGCTCAGAATGAGACATTGTGAAGTCCTGCGTGCGAATATGCTGCCTCCGTATTCACGGTGTAAGTCGTGTTAGGACTCGTGGTCAGTCAATCAGTTCGTCTTGGCATCGAATTCCTTCTGGGACTGCCGACCTTATTCTGGTCTTTGGACAGTCAGTTTTCTCTTTGCGGAGAGTCTTCTCTGACAAGAGGACGGAGTTGTCTCTTGTCAAGTCATGCTCAATTATACATGTTCATAACATCCAGAATTTTACACGAACACACTATACGTATACAGTCAATATTCTGAAAATAAAGTTACGTTACAGAGGCAGATAGCAAGAAGATGGGCAGCACAGAACCATGGGGGGGGGACAGAGAACAAAATCACGTCCGCGCCAGTAGGAGCGGTCAACATTTCCTGTTCCTGATGAAAAGGTTGGACTCCACCTAGAAGACTAGACGGTGTCACACTCCAAAAGACCTGTACAATCGCCGCCGTGGAAACCTCAGACCTTAAAATGCTTTGCTCTTGGTGTATCCCGACTTAACGCATTAGCCACTGGAGATGTAATTTACTGGGTAGCGCAGTAGCCCTGGGTAAGGAATGTTCCTTAGCCAGCTGCTCCGTCCGGCTCTTCTGCCGGGAGAACTTTCCTGTCTCATGAGCAGCATTTTATGCTTGGTTCCTCTCTCATCAGTTCACATACACGCAGGCAACTGTTGCGAGGCTGGACTGCACACTCAAGGGTCTCTCATCCCTCCACATTAACTATAGACGGGGGTGGGATTGATGATTGCATTTATTGCACTCCCTTCATACAGAGCGGGACACACACACACCAGTGTCCACAGTTACGTCTTCCCTAGCTGTTGCTCGGTAGCGGCTTCCAACGGCCGCCATTACCCTTACTCTGGGTTCCCGAACAATCCCCGGCATCAGCTACCAACTTCTCATAGCAACAGCTCACAGCGACTGAACCTCAGCAGTTACCTAACTAACTGACTGTCACTCACAAACCAACTAACTCAATTGACTGAACTGTCCACCTTATAACATGGATCGCACAAAAAAAACACCGATCCGTTATTGCTGTGCAACTGGTTCCTCGGAAACATTCTTGTTTGCGAAGCCGTCACTTACCAACGGCTGTTGTATAGCTGCTTCTTTCGCGGTCGTTACCTAGCAACGGGTATACACGCCACAATATCAACTCAGAACAGTTTCAAATAAAATAATTTGCTTAAAATATTTAAGGCTTGTACATCACGCGGTAGGGTAGTTGGTTGAGGCACTATGTCACAAGCCGGAAGGTCGCGGGTTTAAGTCCCGATGAGGGCATTAGATTTTTTCAATTGACCTAATCCTTCCAGCCGCACTATGGCCCCGGGGTTCACTCAGCCTCTAACAGAAATGTGTACCAGGAATATTCTTCGGGGGTAAAGCGCGGCCGGCGCGTAAGGCTGACAACCTTACCGCCATCTATGAGCCGACTCTCTAGAGAAAATGTGGGAACCTCAACATCTCACAACCCTATGGGCCTCCACGGCCTGTTACAGAGACCTTTACTTCTTTTTTACATGCTTACAAAATGTTTAGTACTTGCTACGATGTATTTTCTTACATCTGTCGTTTAAAGAGAAAAGGCCGAGTCACTACTATGTAACTTGCATATATACCCATACGCAAATTCGAATCCAAAATATTTGTTATACCATTACTCCATGCAAAAAGATTTTGTAAAATATTAACAATATTCAATACAAAAATTTTCTTTCTATCTGAGATGTATATCATACACGACATTCCGGGAGTCGACTCTGCTCTCCACCTCACGTGACTGCTTATCATTATATTATTGACAGATTTCTGTTTATCTTTATTTTGATATTAGTCATCACTGGAATCGAACGCGGGAGCTTCTGAATACTAGGCTAATAAGCAAACTCCGATGATCTCGTGGGTAGTTTACTAGCATAGTACTCAAAAAGTTCAGGGTTCGATCCCAACCCTCACTACTAATAGCAAAATAAAGATTCCGTCAGTATAACAACAAAGCCAACTAAAGACGGGAACAGACCCAACGCTGCAAACGCGTATATAACAAATATACAACAACGAACAAAATCCAACAAAGTTTTCGTGTGCCTGACTTCCATATCCCCCGGTTCGCCTTTCGCGCTCCATTTGCATTACCGGCAGTCCCCAATTTACATCGGGAACGGCGACGCATAATGTGAAACTGCTCACTCCTCGGTTGCGTTAGATGCACCGGACAGGCTCCACATTAACCTGGATTCATTCCCCTATTCGTCACCTAAGTTACGGAAAAACAGCGGAAGTGGAAACCACTCCGAAACTGCGTTACGCTGAGCACTGCTGGTCCGCAAGGTGTTTCCAACCGTTTCTACGCAACAAGAGATACACCTGAGCCAATTCCACAGAGGGGGTCCTTCTCGAGATGCTGACAGTCGTTCAGTCGCCTATTATAAATCCCAAAGGGTCAATGTCGTCTGTCTCCTAATTAGATTCCTTATTGGAAAAAGCAAAATGGGAAACCCCGAAATGTCGCTGACCTGTAGTTCCACCGCTGGTGTGCGTGTATGGCCAGATTGCACTGGCTAACTCAAAACTGTGCAGCCTTGTCACCTTTCTGACTTATCTGTCTCAAGAGGGAAACACAGCTCAGCTGTAACAGAAGTGGACACTGTTCTGTAAAATCATATTCTACTATTGCTGATGAACTGACTGGTTGTAATATTTTGATCATAAAACTGAAGTTAGCTTACTCTTGGTGTTTCAGGTACTAGTAGTACCGGAATAGTAACTAAGATATGATATTGACGGCTGAGGAATATGTCTTCGATTCCCGACAAGGAAAATACCTTCTTCCTCCCCACAGCGTCTAGATGGCCTTTGGAGCACACCCAGCATCCTATGACTGGATACCAAAGGCTCGTTTCTTGGGGGTACAACAGGGGAGTATGAAGCTGGCCATTCTTCTCTATCCTGTGCTCTTTTCTTTAAATTCCCTTAGTGGGGGTGGAATCAAATGGGTCCACTCGGCACGGCGGCCACTGATTGCCCTATTGTAGCCTGCCCCGGGTGATTATGATGGAGAATTTGGTGGAATGAAGATCGGCAGGGGAAACCGAAGTACTCGGAGAAAACCGCGCCCCAGTGCCACTTTGTCCACCACAAATCCCACTTGACCAGACCCGGGATCGAATCCGGGCCGCCGCGGTGGGAAGCCAGCGACTGACCGCTTGAGCTATGGCGCGGCCTTGTCCTGTGCTTACGTCAGAAATACGTGAAACCACGCACCCGCAGGTCTTCACGGTGTGGTGCTTAATTAAATACACAGCTGCGGACTAACTTATTTTAATAGTTTACTTAAATTGTTGGGGCACGCGGTAACGTAGTTGGCTGACGTATGATGCTACAAACCATAAGGTCACGGGTTTGATTACCGATGAGGTCACTGGATTTTTCAATTGACCTAACCCTTCCAACCGCACTATGGCCCTTGGATCGCCTCAGCCTCTAGCAGAAATGAGTATGTGGAGTCTTCCTGGGGTAAAGAGAGGCCGGTGCGTGAGGCTAACAATTTCACCGCCATCTGATTTTCTATAAAATGTGACAGCCTCGACATCTCACAAACCTATGGGACTCCACGGTCTGTTACAGGGATAGCTTTACCTTGTCACTTACATTGTTAGTGAAAGATAATAAAAGTTAGTGTGATTCAACACACACATACCGTGCACAGATTAACGTCTATGATACAGTAATCGAAAGATAAATAAAGAAAATCGCTAGACCTGTTTCAGAGAGACGTCCAACATACTACTGACATAAGTGAGATCACTCGTTTAATGCTACAAAGAAATATATAGGGATTATAATCTGTCCCGTCACAATGCATCAGCAATAAACATAACAAATGAGACATGCAAGATCGCAAAGAATGCATTTGGAAAGTGTGGTAAAGGTAGCCTAGAACTCTCTCTGTGCTTAATTTAGCATTACGCCCTGAAGACGTATGGGAAAGTGAAAGTACAGCTCAAAGCCTTCTTGATCTGGGCACCAGATGGGGGTTAGCAGTAACCTTCACGCCCCGACCACTCTACCCCGGAAGAAAGAACACCCTGTACCAACTGGACAGGAGACTGGGTGGGCCCCACAGCCGGTCTGGACGCTGTATAAAACAACTCCGTGGCCTTAGTCCGCAAGCAATCTAAACAGAATGGCAACACCGCCGTTAACCCCACCTGGCCATTGCAGCGAACATGTCACGGATTGAGAAGAAAACGGTCGTGGCTATTCTAAGTTGTATGTAAGCTGTATTATACCCTGCACTAAGGGAGCCCATGCGAGTCCATAATCAAGGTACCCAGAGGCCTGGTCGAGACCAGGACCCAGTACCTTCGGGCTACCGCTTGTTCAGTCATAATAATGGTCTCCCCTCCCCGTCGCGAGTCCTTCCCGAAACGCACAGACACGACTTCTGGATGATGACCTCCTCTACAACACAATACATCATTACAACTAAGCGACAATGACTGTAGTCTGTATATGACCTGGGAAGGTGATCGAACACGAAACCCCTGGGAATGAACATCGACATCCTTTGCATACTTTAATGACCTGCACGGAGAAATGTTATCAATTCGTAATCACCGATTGTTCTTGATGTACTACTGATAATGGGGAAGTTATGTTACCTGCAATGCGTACCAGGCAAGAGGGATGCTGCTATAACAGCGCTGAAATTCGTTCATGTTCCTGAATGCGTGCATTCGGTGAAGCAGAAATATCGACCGAGCTAGCGAACAGACAGTGGGAAGGACGGAAGGGTTATTCGCGGAAGCAGGGAAAACAGTTGAAACACATCAAGTGGGCGGCGCTTGCAAGCCAACGCAAAACGCTGTGTACATATGTAAAAACATGGGCTTTCTACCCGCTGCTTTAAAGTTTAGTGTACTGTATCTTCCCGTCTCGTATACAAGAATAAAAGTGTAAAAAGTAAAACTGAAGTTGTCCCTGCGCTTAACTAATTAAGCACCACACCATGAAGGCGTGTGGGAGAGTCGCTGTGGAGAGCCATATTTTCTTGACCTCGGCACTAGTTGGACGTGAGCGGTCAGCTTCACGTCCCGGCCGCTTTATTCCCCGTGAAAGAGCCATCCACTGGATAAGTGGCTGGGTGGGCCTCAGAGCCTGTCTGAACAACGTCCATAAAACATGAGTATACAACTCGGGCTCACCCTTACCAGAATATTTCGGCCTAAAAGACAGAAAGTACGAGGAACGTGGAGAAAATTACATAATGAAGAGCATTACAATTTCCACCATTCAACAAATATCTGATATGTGCGACATGTAACACGCAAAGAGGAAGATAAGCAATGCACATAGAACTCTTGCCGGAAAACTTTAGGAAAGAGATCACTTGCGAGACCTAGACTCAGATGGGAGCAGAATTTAAAAATGTGATGTGAAGGTGTGGACTAGATTCCATCTCACTCTGGATAAAGACCAGTGGCTGGTTTTGTAAAGATCGTAACGAACTGTCAGGTTCCGTAAAAGGCGGGGAGTTTCTTCATCAGCTGAGACTACGAGCTTCTTAAAAAGGAATGTGCTCTATGGAGTGAATTACGTATTGCTTCTTTCCCCATGTGAAGCAAATCACTGTTCCATATAGCGTCGATGCATGACATGGCGCTTAATCAAGGACAGGGACGTTTCATATATATATTCATGTAATAAGACATCAGTCGGTCACAGTAGCCACGCGATCTAAGGAATGAACTGTCTTCGCTCGGACGCTGGGATCGAATCCCACTTAAGGCATGGATGTTTGGTGTGTGTATGCGTTTATTCTGTGTTCGGGCAGAGGCCTTGCGACGAGCTGATCACTCGTCCAAGGAGTCCTACCGTCCGTGAAAAATTATTGCGGAACTGAATAAGAGGCCAGGGCCCTGAATGGGCTTGAAGAGGCATCGAAAAAAAAAGACATTAAGTTTCATCGGATTCCGCTGAACATTTTCCATGTCGGACCTTTTCCATGCTCTTGTAAGGGACAGCACTGAATTATGTTCCTAGACCGAGCAACACAGGTACGTCATATCACTAAGATTATTCAAAGTCTGTCACGTATACAACGTTATCGTGTGTCCTCAGAATGCTATACAGAACTCAGAACCTCTGAAACTTCCGCAGTGACACAGCTGTCTACAGAACTCAGAACCTCTGAAACTTCCGCAGTGACACAGTTGTCTACAGAACTCAGAACCTCTTAAACTTCCGCAGTGACACAGTTGTCTACAGAACTCAGAATCTCTTAAACTTCCGCAGTGACACAGTTGTCAACAGAACTCAGAACCTTTGAAACTTCCGCAGTGACACAGTTGTCAACACAACTCAGAACCTTTGAAACTTCCGCAGTGACACAGTTGTCTACAGAACTCAGAACCTCTGAAACTTCCGCAGTGACACAGCTGTCTACAGAACTCAGAACCTCTGAAACTTCCGCAGTGACACAGTTGTCTACAGAATTACAGAAACTTCAGTCGGCATCTAACCAGTCGTTCCCACACTATGAACGCGCGGACAAGCGGTCAGCGCTAGTACGAAGCCAATGTAGCGGCATGTCTATGTAGGACGTTGGCCAGCCTAACGTTCCGGACGCCTTAGCACCGTAGAAAAGACAATGGCAGCCACTGGGCAGAAAGCTGTGTGGGCCTCATAGCCATTCTGAACGTTGTGTTCCTGCCGTGAAGTAAATTCTGAGTACTTCACCGACTGAGCGGCTGCTTCGTTTTCTTCTTGACACCTCTCACAAGTTGGACTGTTACTCAGTCCCAATTTGAAGAGGTGTCCTTTAAGGTGACGGTGTCCTGTAAGTAGTCCTACCACCCATCGTAGCTGGTTCCTGTTTAACTTAACAGGTCCTTCGCTCTTTTAGTAGAGGGTCCTCGTATGAGTCCTTTTGCTTGCCTGAGTCCAGTTAAGGATACCCAGTATTTACGAACACAGGGTTTTCTTTCTTTCCCAAACGTAGAGTCCGCTCTACTCGTAACTCACCTACAACCGGCACCAATATCTACACGCTCTCTACAACGCCTCAGACGTGGTCCCTACGTAAGATTTTTATGTCCCTTTTCCTGTTACATAAACTGACTTGTCTAAATAAGGTACAGACATGGAAGGGCCCACCACCAACTTACATGTGGAACCTTCAAAGAGACAGACGCGTGGTTACCAAACCCTGAGAGCGTCTTCATGGACTCCGCGATCTATTGCTCGAATTGTTAATTATTGGTCTGGGAGAACCTGTCTGCGGGCTGCATATAATATTTCTAATGAGAAGGCTCCCTCATTATATGCGGACGGATGTTTAAAGATCGTGGTTTGAACGTCTGTTAACTGATGGAAGGGAACTGCGTATGAAGTACTGCTACTACGAGGAAGGATCAGTAAATAGGTCACAAATTAATATTAAACGTAAGACATGTGACATGCTCCTCAAGAAGGGTTCAGCTCCTTAAGTGAGCGGGTGATGGCCCCAGTGGTGAGAGCAGAGAGCATACTTTTAGTTACCTACACCTGTGGTCGTTTGTAGGACATCTCAGTACTATGACTGTTTCTGTGCAACTGCGTTTACCGCAAGCAGCCGTGGCTCCTCTAGCTTCCCGCTTTGTGGCGGGGCTTGGTAATCAAAGGGTTACGATCCATTAACCAGTTGATCCATATTTCGTCCTTGATTTGGAAAATAGGTCCCTTCAATTTTTTCAGTGTGGAAAATTTTGGTCAATAGTAATTAGGTGTTCAGTTAATTCAAAACATTTCGGTTCCTTCCTTAATACCTACATGTCTACGTAGTTAGTGGTCCGTCTTATGAATTTCTTTATTTTTTTCTGCGCTAAATTGAAACAAAACACTCGGTTCAAGGAATACAACATTTAATGATGAAACACGCTGGTCTTAAGGCAATACTCTATATCTGAATTCGGGAAGAGTTCTGATCGAATCTCTGCCACGGCAAAAACTATCATGACAAGCGATTTTCGTGACTACACACAAGAAATACTTCACTTTCTAAAGCTCTAACTGAAAGTAATGTTAATTTCAGTTTGTTTTGAACCTGGATGTACCTTACCGATCGGCTGAGCACCGACTTCCAGCTAGCACGTAACCATGGCAACTGGATGTAATTATTAGAAAAACCTTGGGTTAGCTATGGGCTGGGTTGGGTGCTCTCCTCACGCCCCGGCTTGGCTATGCACTCTCCTGGCTTCGACCCGACCTCATAGCAGACTATACCCGCGGGCTGTACTAGTGAATGTTGAGTACAGTCCAGTGCATTGAATCTGCCCTCTAACTCTCCCCACTGGAATTTACATATATAAATGTGTTCGGTGCTAAAAATCAACTCAATGACGTCGAATTCGAACACGTATCTGGTTCGAATGTAGGCTGAGAAACGTGCTGCAACGAGATTATTCGTAATCTTCTAGCATGTGGCGCCATTATTCTTGCTGAGGTTGGCACTACCTGCAACTCGGGGGCCTTCGAGCTTGGCTTATTCGGGAAACAGAGCGCCACATCACATGAGAACCCCAAACATCGCAGACTATTCGTGGTTTCCATACTTCTTCCAGGATAAGTAACGTGGTATTATTCTTAAGTAGGCCACAACCGCTTCCTTCCACGTTCAGCCCATTCCCTTCAAGTTCCCAACCTTTCAGCCCATTCGACCCAGAGCATCTCGTGCATGGCGCTGGGTGTTCCAAGGTAAAGTTACTCCTGTGCTTAACTAATTAAGCACTATGTCATGAAGACGTTCGGGGGAGTGCATGTATAGATCCACGTTTTCCTGACCTCGGAACTAGTTGGGAGTGGTCAGCTCCACGCCCCGGCCGCTTTACCCCCGGTACCCACTGGATATGCTGGGTGGGCCCCAAAGCCGGTCAGAAAGCTGTAGAGAAGAGAAAATTCTTGACCTTACGGGGACTCGAACTCCAACCCCTCGGCCGTCCAGCCCGTAGCCAACTGCTACGCCGACTGTGCTATCCCGGCTCTAGGGTGCTCAAATAAATGAATAAGTACCATGCAATGATGACTTACGCGGGACAGAGGTATAGATCCATGCATTCTTAACCTCGGCACTAAATGATGGTTAATTTTCGGCTCCGGCCACTTTACCCCACTCACTGAACAGCAGGGCTGGCGGACCCACAGCCGGTCTGGACACGGTGGCTGATTTCCCCAGACGGGAATCGAACTGCGGTCGATCAGCCGTAGCCTAATCACTAAATGCTCCCGTCAGCAGTTCGTCATTCGATGTAGTTATTCCAGGATTTGCGGACGGCACTCGATTCCCGGCGGAGACAGAAATGTTTCTCTTCGTCACCATGTCCAGACTAGGCATCTGAAGGCCCACTGTCTTCTCTCCAACGAGCACCGGGGCGTGAATTTAACAAATCACCTCTGTCTAGGGCTGAAATTTAGAACGTGTGGAACTATAAACTTCGTCTCCAAAGTCGTGGTACTTAGTCAGGCACAGGGATAATTTCACTTTATTCTTTGACTATGTTTTTCGGAGCCCAGCACCACACGCCTGACCAAGGCAGTTCAAACCACTGCGCACTACCTCTCAAACGTCCAGTCAAATATTATTACTATTAGTACAAGCATGTCCAAAGCGTCGATCGCGGGACGATTTTTGGTCGATCTCATAGGCCTATAAGAAAATTATACGTGAAAAGCATGTAAATTCACTTGTAATATAATATGATTATATTCAGATTTTGAAGCGAAAATAGTACGTGTTAAAGTAGTCTGTACCTTCAATGTATGTCCTTTGATAACAAACATCATGTGTCGTGTTATTTTTGCTTAAAGCGAGGTATGACGATATGATGGAGTGGTAGATCACTGGCAATTTTGACACTAAAAAGTCGATCACAACCTGTTTGAAGCTGGACATGCCTGGTTTAGTACATAAATTTATCTCTAACAAAATGTGTTAAGTTCTACGATTTTATATAAAAAGTAACTGTTCATTAAAAACATAAATATTCTTCCTGTTTTAACGTAATACTTGAACGGACACTAAACCTCCGATAAATAACGAATTATGGGACTGCGTCTTGCGCTCTGCTGCAAGGGCTATGTCCCATCTTGAACAAAACCTCCTACATGCACTGCGGCGTTGTGCGAAAACGGAACATGGTGCAGGTCGCACACCGCCTTAGACATATGCAGGGTAAGGGTACAGCTGTCCATAGCCAGAGCACACCACCGTGCAGACCTTCCTGACCAACCACGACCGTTTACCCACGGGAGGAAAGCCTCCCGTAGCCACTGGACAGGAGGGAGCTGGGTGGGCCCCACAGCCGTTCTACAAGGAGCGAAGAAGAGGAGTCCCTGTCGGGAACCGTACAGCGAAACCTCAACTGTTCAGTCTGTAGGTAGTCGTTATACCGACTGAGTTACCCCTGGAACAGAAGGCCGCGCCATAGCTCAAGCGGATAGTCGCTGGCTTCCCACCGCGGGTCTGCTCAAGTGGGATTTGTGGTGGACAAAGTGGCGCTGGCGCAGGTTTTCTCCGAGTACTTCGGTTTCCCCTGCCAATCTTCATTCCACCAATTGCTCCACAAACACACTCACCTAACATCTGGGGCTGGTACAATAGGCAGAAGTGGCCGCAGTAAAAGGGACTTAGCCCCACCCCACCAGCAATAAAAAATGCCCCTGGAACAGAGGTAAATTTTCAACCATTCTTATACTTAGCATGAAGATGTGAGGCCAACTTCACGCTCCAGCCGTTTTACTCTTGGTGAAACAGCTCTGATGCCCATAGGGTAGACAGCTGGGTGGATTTCAGAGTCGGTATGAATGAGGTCTTCTGTGCCTGCGATAAACTGAAACCGGGCGTCCAGCTCGTAACCAAAGACTCTACCGACAGGGCCATCCCGACTCTACCAAAGATTCTGCCGACAGGGCCATCCCGACTCTACCAAAGACTTCATGAAAGAGACCACAAGCTTCCGAATACAAAAGCACAACGGCCAGTAATCCCTCCGACTCGGTGGCATGGAAATGCTGCACGATTCATGCATGCCCAGCCAACACATCCAAATAATTTTCAGTTAATATCTCGACCCCAAAAAAGACTTTCATTAGGCGTCTGCTTCTTGTATTGGAGCCTCGCGTTGAGTCCCACGCGACTTGATGTGCCACTCCCCGTGGGCAAGAGGTTTATTTCTGAATTTCTTCTATTTCCTCCCGCTAACATCATTCCAGCATCGCTTAATATTCATCTATCGCCACTCCGTGATGGGTGCGTGACAGCCTTGCCCAGGCAACACACTGTCACATCTTCGGTCTTTAAATTCGGAGCTTCAGCTTTGTCTCGGTTCTTTGCTGATTACAGAGTAACTTGTCGTTATTCTGTGAACGTCAGGCCTACATTTCCAGTTCCTGACGTGTAAGAACCGAAATTTTCGAGACATATACTTACAGATCCACGGAGCATAGTACTGCTTCGGAAGCTGCGCATTCGTAACAGCTCGTTATTGGTCTCTTTATCCGGATTAATCTACTTCACATCCCTTTAAACACACTTTAAAACTACCCTCACATCTACGCTTAGGTCTCCAAATGGCCAATTCCCCTCATGTTTTCGTACCACAGTTGTGTATGCATTTCTCCAGGAAGTGAAATACAAGTAATCCCATAAAATTACAGACAGCCAAGAATCTGATAGCAAACCCTGGCGCGACGATTAGCTAATGATGCATTGGAGAGAATGAGACGGAAGGGATCGGGGCCGAGTTTGTGCTACCCCGGAAGTTATGGAAATCCTCAGGATAGTCCCGAATACAAGCCACAAGCATTACGGCTTGGGCCAACTTCTTCGGTGAAGCGCATCTCATTTTTCGGTGCTCATAACAATCACAGCTGTCCGTTAGATAAGTATCAACAGTTCCACTGCGGAGGTGAGGAACCGTACGCGCTAGCCTTCGGCTCGGATGGCCCCGTCGCCCATGACGCCAAATAATGCTTTACGCTCTACGAAGCGACTACTAGTTTAAGGTTTCGCGGTTTCAAAAATTCTTCGTAACACATTCTTTTGCCGTACACGAAAAATAATTAAGTTCACAAAAGAGTTGGAATAGCTCAGTCGGTATAGGTTCGATTCCAAGCATAGCAAGAATTTTCTCTTCTCCACAACATCCAGACTGACTCTGGGGCCCAAGCCTCCTGTGCAATGCACACCAGGAAATCTTTCCTCTGGGATAAAGCGGCCAGGGCGTGAAGCTGACCGTTCACCTCCTCTAGTGCCGACGTCACGAACGGTAGAGCTATACCTCCAATCCCCCACGTCTTCATGGCACAGTGTTTACTTAAGCAAGTGCAGGAACTTTACTTTTGTCTTACATCACTTTCACGTGAATGCGCCAGTAAGTAAAAGTAAAAAGTAAAGGTATCTCTGTAACAGGCTGTGGAGGCCCATAGGGTTATGAGACGTTGAGGTTCCCACATTCTCTAGACAATCGGCTCATAGATGGCAGTAAGGTTATCAGCCTTACGCAACGGCCGAAAAGGAAGCTTATCTTAATTCAAAGAAACAGCAATGATGCAAATTTGACTAAATATTATAAAATATATTGCGAAATGTTATCAAATTAGCCAAAAAACCATATCTTAATCTGCTCAGGTAATAAAACTAAAATTACTTGGAATATTATAAATAATAATTCAAATATCAAATCAAATGGTCATAATATAACTTCAGTTATGGTAAATGATAATCTATCTTCTAACAGTCAAATTATACTTTACAGCAAATGTTTTAAGTATTTTACAGACATTTAAAAACTCTGGCCCATGTAGAATTTATCTCACTTCTTACATGTGTCAGCATCAGCTTCGAAACCTGTCTCCAAAAGACAGAAATACTACTTCATATTATACACATACACATACATATTTGTGTAATGTTCTTGGCGCCGTTCTTTCAGTATTCTGTTAATTTCCTGTTATCTACGGCGGACCGAATAGGCTGCAGGATAGCAAAACATATTGTGAAACTCAATCCATACTCTTAAAACGTTGCCCTGTGGATGAATTTCAAAACTGCCCTTCAGGTTGCAGGTGTGGTATGTTTCTTAAGAGACCATTTGTTTTTGTCGTCAGTCCTTTGACAAAAACACATGTTTGGTTGTGTTCCGTGAGTTACTGCTTATGTGCTTAAACCGATATCAGTTTACTCCCTATGCCCTAGAGAACTGTTCATAACTTCCGTTTTCACTAAGGAAGCAAACATATGACGACCAAAAGATTAATAACGACTTGTGCCAGAACTGCAGTCTCTGGACTCTGTCCCTCGTTCGAAACTGGATCTGTATCCGGCCTCAGATGAAAGGGTAGAGAGCCACCTATTAGAGGGATCGCGATTCAAGGGAACCAATATGGAGTGGTCGGTTTGGGTTTCGATAAAATCAAAACTTCACGAAAAAAGAATCATTAAGCGGTGCAACACTCGTCCGTCGCGTATGCATCCGTGAAACATGCGATACTCATGATATTCGAGGAAATGGAGTTGGATAGGAATTTTCTTTTTTCCACAGATGTGACAACATTTAAAGTCAGTAGCACGGCCAATACCCATATGTTCTATGCCGCTATGAAAACTCGTATGCTACCTCCTCTCAAGGTGCGACTAGTCCCGAAATATACGGGCCCTTTTCCACTTGGCCAGGAATAGAGTGAATTCGAAACCAACTGCAACAAAACCCAAGAAAATGCAGCACAAAGCTACTGCTCGTTAGCTCGTGCTTTCCTGGCAACCACATACTCGCAGTTTTAACGTTATCGGTTTAATCATATACGGGTTACACCTCAACACTGACGTATGGTGCATTTTACAGAAACACATTTTTAATACAGAAATGAGAATAAAGAATTCTATCGTACTGCATTTTTTCCGCTAGCACCTCACTTCTGCACTGTACTTCCTGCAAACCACCTGAATCAAGCTCACGAGTCACTGGTGGTCCGCAAACTTCACTCAGGAAATCATTGGTCTAACGGCTGCAATAAAATGAAACACACTTTGCGATCAACCTGTTGCAGTTTCTTTGTGCAAGATCCAGTGCTCTTTCAGGGGTCACCGTCAGCCGATCAAGGTAACGTACAGCCTCTCCGTTAGTCGCCATTCTGATGTGCCTGTAATTTGATTCGGTTGAAGTGATCAGCAGCTGAACACCGCGCCGTCGAGGAGGATGCGGACGGTAAACGGACCGCAGAAACTGTGGGCACGGAACATGGTTTCCTAATGAAGACGTATGGGAGACTGGAGGTTTAGTTCCAAGCATTCATAACCCCGACCTTACGCGCAACAGATTCACGTTCCGGCAGTGTTACTCCCGGTACCCTTTGGATAGGAAGTGGGCGGACACCATCGCGGGACTGCATACTGAGGAGAAGGGCAGAATCCCTGCCCCTGAGGGAACATAGTCCGTTCTTCCAGGCTGCAGCCAGGTATCCCGCTATTAACGGCATTAACAAATTTTAAAGTGTAAGACTAAAATGAACTCAAATATCAAATTTCGTTTGAAACCGTTCAAGCAGTTCAAACGCTGGGGCGGGGCCACAAAGGCACGCAGACAGCACGGTGATCTCATAAGCGTACTTTATCTTTCCATAAGTAGGCCCTGCAGATACAGTGCCGAGACTGACAAACAGCGTGTGGTGAAAGTAAGGCCCAGACACATCCGTAGCAAGTATGACTCACATCCACGGGTTACCCGCTTCGAAACTCGACTGGGAATCTGTTCTCTTGTCATGTTATTGCTCACGATTTTCCTCAGTCTCTGACAGCAAAATGTCGGGAGAGTACATTCAGAAGAGGCCACAACCCCCCCCCCCCAAGTATTCTTCCCGGCTCATCATTCGAAATCAAAACCTCACATTTGATGCAATCATAAAACAGTAGAGTAAACAACAGGGACATGGTTCTGTATCGTAGAGTCACTTCTGAAGCCTCTATAATCCCAGGTATTTTGTCTTGTCTCGAGAGGAGTTTTACACACGTCGGTTACTGTACTTCCTGCCCCTTCTTTGGCATGTCAAGCGGCAGGCAATTCCGCACGCTCTCCCGTAACTGAGGTCACGTATACTGAAGGCGTTTAACGTCACTTCCAGAGTTAAATTAGTTCTGAAACGTATTTAAATTATGCATAAGTTAAGCAGCTTAACACAGCATTACTTGAAAAACTAAATTTTGTGACCAACACAGTACCCCCCCCAGATAAAACTACACATCTCTACATCATTTATTCCCAACTTGTGACTCGGGAATCCGGCGGGAGAATGGGAAACTTGCTCGGGATGGACACCATAAAGATGTATGGCAGTGGACGTATAGATGCACGTTTTCTTGACCTCGGCAGTAGTTGGAAGTGAGTGGTCAGCTCCATGCCCCGGCCGCTTTACCCGCGGGGAAAGAGCACCCATTGGATAGACCCCAGACCCGGTCTGGACGTGGGAAAAAAAAAAGTTTGACCCTACCGGGACTCGAACTCCAACCCCTCACAGTCCAGCCCGTAGCCAGTCGTTATACCGAGTAAGCTATCAGACGGGAGGGTGACAAATTTCTTTATGCCATTACTCCTCCAAGTACACAGAGTCTAATCACGACATCCAATGTCGAAAAAACATATATGTTTGAAGATCATATTCTATATATATATATATATATATAAACTTAATGACAGTGACGTCAGGTGACGACAAAGACCAAGACAGAATTAGTACTATAATCAGCATAATCAGCGAACTATCGGAGCTCTGTGTCACCATAAGCCCCAGTAGCTGCTTTGTGATTTTATTGTATGGAAAGATTAGTTTAGGAAATTCACATGGAACTGTTAAATGCTTTCTCCTGCTCTTTGTGTTACATTATTTCCTTTCACTGGGAAAATAATTTGTTCAAACAAAGTGCAATGCTTAGTTTCGTGGGGATGACCCCAGGTCGAGGGCATGTGTAGAAGAGTGGTTTATCTGGAGACGTGTTAACAAAAGCATGCCACGGTAAGACACGGTCATGTGACAGCATTCTCCATGAGGAAGCAAGGAAAACCACCAAAACCTAAGTTCGGGTAGTCTGTTTCGAGGCCGATTTTGGCACATGGTTCCCCTCGAATAAAATGCAAGCGTGCTGTCCAGTGTTAATGTTTCCCTTCTCATTCCACTGTCACGTTTGGTCGGCAAAGAATGCATAATTCCAGAAGGCAGTTACCTTATTTTATTTTTCCGAAGACTGTGCTCTTTGTGCGATAAAGTTTGAGGGCACACGCTCAGCGCTTTCACGTCTCTGGCCTACGACAACTTACGCAAAGCGCTTGCTGATAACGAAGGTTCCCACTACCATAGTCCCTGTGAACAGAATGGCTAGAGACCGGACGGGAATATAGCGACTACTTTCTGTGGCTTCAATATACTCGAAAGTTCATCACATTTTTTCATAAAAGCCTACCAGTGAAACCTCCCTTTCCTACCCTATTTCTTCAAGATCCAATTTAACGTATCCTCCCACCTAGTGACCCAGTGGCCCCTTCCTTCTGTATTTCTCCTCAATAAACTCATTTTACTTGGTATGCGCCTGAAGACATGTTTCTTGAACGAATATAAAAATTTATCCTCACAGAAATTATTTTACAATTAACGTTATTGTGTTATTCGTTGGGAGGATTTTACAAAACCCTTAACTTAAGTCACAGCCTTTCCAGAACGTGCTCGTATGTTACCGAAGATAGAGGTCAGGTGTGTAGTACTTCTGCTTCGTATTCGAGAGGTCCCGGTTTTAAATCTCGGCGTGGAAACGAATTATTCTGAGTTACTCGTAGTTTCACCGTCCCTTGCGGGCAAACGTCGGATCAGTACGCTAACTGGGATACCACAGCATCCCCTTCCATTTCATTATTGACTGAACCATCCTTTCCTTCGACGCTATACAGTTCGTGCTGTTGGCAGCGCCGCTCAATAAACTATAAATGAGTAAATTCGCGTATCCTGAAGCACTTATGTACGGGAACACTATGGTTAATGTAGCGACGCCGTCAGAAACTCAGACCACAGAGCGCTGACTAGTGAATAATGAACTGGTGAGGATATGTAAGGACGCGTTCATGGTCTAACTCGAGATACTATTCCGGCATCTGCCTGCGAAGACCCAGGATAATTAACGTCGAGGCCTGGATTACAATCGGTGACCCCCTGAACACAAGCCCGAAACGGTAACGCTGACTGTGAACATCAGAGCAGTACTAATGCCACTGCTGGTGACAAACAGTAATCAATAAAAAGGGCGAAACACGCTCTATGTTTCGTCCTAGCATAACTATAAAATGAAAATAGGAAAGGCCAACCACACACCATGGTCGAGTAGGCAGCTCCTCCTGCTACCCACTCATGAAATCCTGGCCGATAATTTTCGCGGTTCCCTCACATTCAAGTCAAACTGTTTTACAGTACCCCAAATTACTCCACGACAACATCCTTTCAGTTCATTATTCACCATCATCCGATCCTTCGACGCTATAGTTTTAGGTTACATACTTACTTACTTACTTACTCATGGAGCTGAGCCCTTCTTGAGGAGCCAATTCTGCAGCTACTCAAGAACTTCCCAGCATTTTATGGAACCCGAAGGTTCATCACAGTGTTCACAAGAGCCCTCCACTGGACCCTATCCTGAGCCAGATCCATCCAATCCATACCATTCCATCCTATCTCTGTAAGATCCATTCTAATATTATCCACCAACCTACGCCTTGGTCTTCCCTGTGGCCTCTTTCCTTCTTGCTTTCCCACCTTTATCCTATAAGCATTCCTTGTCTCCCCCATTCGTGCTACATGACCTGCCCACCTCATCCTCCTTGACTTGATCATTCTAATTATACTTGGAGAAGTTTTAGGTTACTAATGCCATTTAATAAACCATTAGTATATAAATGTAAAATCTTAACAGTAAGGTCATAACCGCCTTAAATCGCACATAGCCAGCTTGATAAGAATTCCTACAGCAAGTAGTCATCTAAATCAGTGACATTTCTCCTACCTCTTTCAGTATTTACTCTTTTAAAGTTTGGAGTCGATAAGCGGTCACGAGGGCTGGCTAAACAGAAAACACCGGCAACAATGTGAAGCAGACCTCAGCAAAAAGAACTAGGTTACTGTTAGTGAACAGGAACTAGCTGAGACAGGTGACAGAGAACTTTATACAGAGCACTATCACTTGAAGCAACATCTGTTGAAACTAATTACTAGGCCTACTTCTAAGTGATATCACAGCAAAGAAGAAACGACATTGCACACCCTGTATGATGATAATACTTCCACCATATTATCATTTTGCCATCAGGAAACCTACTTTGTGGAACACACTTGTGTGTTCGGATTTTGGTTGTATCTTAGAATGACACGGTAACACATTTCTGCAATACTGATATCCATGGAGCATTTGATAACAAAACTTTTTTTTTCTATCAGGTGTTGACTTTTCCAGAAACAATCCGAGACCCAATGTATTTTTCTGTACCCCAAAACCTCCAGCCAACAGGTCTGACAAGGTAATGAGCTCTATACAAGCTGCAGGACTATCAGAGGGCAGATATTAGGAAAGGACAGGATGTGCACAACAGACGAGGAACAGTCATGGTGCTATGATAATTTAACGTCTATCCTGTTAAAACTAAATTTTAAAAATCGAATCTACTCAATTATAGTAAACAAGAAACGTCCAGATAGATTATACATTACTGAGTGGACAACAGGAAAATATTTTATACAAATACAAATGATTTTAATGTCGATACAAACCCTTACGCTGAGATGGAAATGGAAAGTACCATTAATCAGATTAAGAACGCCAACATTAAGGCAAATTTCTAACTACAGGAAAAACCTGCTAATAATCACATATAAGATTATACAGCATAAAGTCAAATATATAAACAGCTTCGGTTATCCAGTCGGTGCAAATGTTGAATTCACCAAGAACTTGCATAAAAATCAACACTGAAAAGCATTACAGTAAACTTTGAAAATTAAAAACTGGGAAGATATATGCTGGCCATTCAGTTTAACAGTATAACCCCTGCCCCTTTCAACATTTAACATAGAGTGAAGCTGTATATCATTTGCTTCTTATATGGAAATGCTATGGACAAAATTTATGTTGTCCGATGCATGGCCAATGACATATTTGTTGCCTGAGACAATACACAAGTTCCTTCTATACTAACTGTTGCCAGAACAAAGAATAAAGGCTTAAATGATGTTCACTGTGTACCCAAAATGCACTTTAACTACTCAATGCTCTGCTAATGGACCCATAAAGTTTTAACCAAAGCTCACAACCTGACTCCAGCTTAAGTCAAATTACTCTAGTTCACATCCTCAGAACTTATTCCCTAACATCATTTTACTATTATCCTCTCATTTCCTTCTTGGTAATCCTAATGGTCATTTTCCAACAGGTTGCCCTATAAAAACTCTGTAGGTATTTCTCATTTCCTTCCTCCTAGATACGTGTCCAGTGTACTGTAACCTTAGTAATTTTACTACTTTGATAATGCTAGGGAAAGTGTATAAATTATGACATCCTTCACATAGAATGTCCTTCACTACAGACACTATTAATCTTCCATGGAATCCATATAAATAAAAACGTAACTGTTGGTTTGTCTCTCCTCGAAGATCTCCGAAAGTTCTTCACCGATTGCCTCGAAATTTTGATAGAACGTTGCATTCGAATACGCGCGCATTTTTATATGCCTATTATGTAGATGTCACGCCTGTGACAGGTAAAAACATGTCACATGTTCGGAATCCAGGAGTCGTTTCGATAGTAACGCTGGAACAGACCGTTGCATATGTTCCATTGCGTAACAATGGATGAAACTGGAAAGTATACTTCCATGGAAATGCAATAACAGTGGACCATTGCATAGGAATTGAGGTTCCCTTGCGTAACAACGGATGAAACGAAAGACTTCTACAAGGCGTTCTCTGCTAGCATTTCCTAAGCAACAGATGAAACTAACTCTTCGATTAGGTATTCCCTATCCCGTCCGACCGCTGGCTATATGTATAAGAGAGTGTAGCTCCGGCGACTGTTCAGTATCATGAGTGACTCGTGTATCACGAGTCTGGAATAACCGCCGAGGAAGTGAGTCTTGAGTATAGTTTATTTTTCATTGTTTTTCATTTCGTTTTCTTAACTGTTCTCCTTATTTTTCAGTGCAATTGGCAGTGGGATTGAGCTGTGTCGATCGATCTGTGTTTGAACTGAAATATTTTGTTAGTATTTTTTTTTGTTTCTTTGTTTTCCAGTTTGTATTCTTTACTTTTTTTATGTTTTGCAATTTTAACAGTTGCATAAGATAAGAAGTTCCACNATTGAAATATTTTGTTAGTATTTTTTTTTTTGTTTCTTTGTTTTCCAGTTCGTATTCTTTACTTTTTTTATGTTTTGCAATTTTAACAGTTGCATAGGATAAGAAGTTCCATTGCATAACAACGGATGAAACCGGAAAGTATACTTCCATGGAAACGCCGAATATAAACAGTCTACAGGAAGCCGCCGTGTGTGTCATTTACCACAGCGTTCATTTCGTGAGTATAGTTTATTTTTCATTGTTTTTCATTTTGTTTTCTTAACTGTTTTCCTTATTTTCCGGTGCATTTGGCGGTCGTACTCGCGGAGCGGAAGCAATGCGTCAAGTAATTTCAAATCTAACTGGGGAAGAACGGGCAGACTGAGCCACAGCAAGGCGTGGCCGGGCACAGCTAGTAATGAATAAATCACTGAATTAACTGCAGTGCAACTAATTGCTTGTGATTCCTCAGCCCCTCCAACCAAATGTCGAGACAGTAGCCATATAGAAGGTACAACCAACATCCCCCCAATCTGAATGCCTTGCAAAAGGAGTGGGCGATGAACATCTCTTCAACTCTGAAACATGAACCCCCTTGTTTTCTTCATACAAATACTTGGAAAATCAAAACAAATTTGTCACTTGTCATTCTGAATTCCACACTTCAAATCTCAATATCACTGTCTGCACTCTTCACCAAAACTTGTCCTGGTGTTTTATTAAACTCTACACCCTGAGGACTTATGAGGGAGTTGAAGTACAACTCCACACATTAACCTCAGAATTAGACAGCTGTCAGTGGTCAGCTTCACCTCCCAGTCACTTTACCTCTGGGGGATGAACCCCTCATACTCTCTGGAAAGGATGCTGAGTGGGCCTCAGATCCTGTTTGAACTCTGTGGAGAAAATTCTTTGCCCGGAAAGAAATCACACCCCCTTTTCCCTGGTCATTCAGCTTGCAGCCCAGGCAGTATAAGCACAGAGCTACCTAAGCCCCTCACTCTGGAACAGCAGCATGTACAGAACTATGGTGGGCTATATGGACAAATGGAATATATTTTCATGTTTCAATCACTATTCGGACAAAATGCATAAAATTAACATATAGTCACAAGGCCATTTCTGCCCCACTGAATGTTTCATCTCTGAAACTATTTAACACTTTCAATGAAATCCGCTATTGCATGTTCACGCTAGTTAATCAAGCAAATTTAATTTTGGTTTGTACCAGTCCAGTACAGCGACATATCTTCTTGCATGACCATGAAGCCTGCATTCCACAATGTAAATTTAATTTGGTATGTATCAGTTTAAAATACAAACATTCCTCCTTGCTTCACAATGAAATGAGCATTCCGCAAACAGCAACATAGTCAAGTCTCTTCCCTGTGATCAGTTACTTAAGCAGTCAAGGGACAGCACATGGAGCTATAGAGCATGAGATACAAATGGCATCATTAAATATTCCACAAATAAAATGGAATACAGAAGTCATAGCATTAATAAAGCTACCCTTACTACAACTGATTCTGGAAATTACATTCTTCTCCTCAAATGAATTCTTCAAATCTTCAGAACACGTTTTGGTTACCTACATGCAACTCTTTGTGGTGAAATTCCAGTTCATATGTTTTCCGAAAGCTACTCCAGGTTTTTCAAACCACACTACAAAGTAGATGTCACACAGGGTTAAATCGGAACAGCATGCTCGCCACAAACACTGGCTCATTATTCTGTCACCTAGCACTTCATCTGTGCTAGCATAGAAATATGGACTCTGTGGCCAGTAAATGAACCTTGCTAAGGAAGCTTGTACAGCCTCTCTTCTGCAGCTATCTCAGAAAAAATTTAATCTCACATCTGTGTCGCACATATTTCATGTGGAAAACCGGTCTGATGATTCATCTGCAATTTATTCTTGATATCTCCTACAGCACTTTCTCACAGACCACAAACTTACATAACATTCAAACAAAAATTCATGTTGTACCAGTGTATGCCTTGTTCTTCCATATACCACAAACAAGTGAATTCACTCTGAAAGGAGACATCTCACTGACCTGGGCATTCAGAAGAGTATGTGGCTGTGCGCTTATCATCGGTTGTTTATTCTACTGAATTCCAGTCAATGACTTACTACCTCCCTATTTGTGGAAAGCATGCTTCATAGTCAAGCAGGTAACAAAATACCTGTATAGCCCCTCACAAGCTCAAAGGCTACCGGTTTTTCTCAAAAAAAAAATGCTTACTGTATAAAAAACTTGTACATGACATAACTTCATTTAGGTCTGAAACATTTTTGATATGGTACATAAGCAATGAAAGTACATGGAAAAATAATTTAGTACAAATATTAAGTTTTTGGACATTATCCATCGCCTTGCCTTTATCTAAAAACTGTCCTGTTTATTTTTCAAACCGCAACATATCAGAGACTGAATTGTCTCTGATACATTGTGTTTTGAAAAATAAACACGATGGTTTTTAGATAAAGACAAGACAATGGATAATGTCCAATGTGCCACTGACACTAACTTTTAGATCTTAAAAATAATTTAACCACAAAACGTTGTAACCATTATTTCTTTCCTTAGTGGGGGGTGGAGTCCAACTGGTTCCACTCAGCACGGCGGCCACTGATTGGCCTACTGAAGCCTGCCCTGGGTGATTATGATGATGGAGAACTTGGTGGAATGAAGATTGGCAGGGGAAACTGAGGTACTTGAGAAAACCTGCCCCATTGCCACTTTGTCCACCACAAATCCCACCTGACCAGAGCTGGGCTCAAACACGGGCCGGTGCAGTGGGAAGCCAGCGACTAACCACTTGAGCTATGGCGCGGCCATGTTGTAACCACAGTGTGATCTTAACAACAGACTTGTATGTGTACCATTTAGGACAATGATATATGTGATATCACATACATGATATATGTACTCATGTCTACCAAAATGGAGTACAACTTCTCATTCTTACGGAAACAAGACATCAATCTGCATTACTCAAATGGTTAAATGTAACATCATTCATGGGATACCAATCAGTGTTTTCTGAAAAGCATTTATGCCATGACAAAAATGTTCATCTCCTCTAACATACATTGGATTTCCTTTGTAATACTGTATGACCTTAACAAGGTGGGTAGATTTGGATGTTCCGATTGTCTGGTAAGCTATGTCATCAGTCGGATAAGCTCCTGGTAGAGGCCTGATGAAAGCTAGCCCTGATCCTACAGGTTAACCATGCAAAACAATGTGTGGTAAGCAATCTAACAACAGATACTGAACGGAAGCGATCTATCATAAAGGAGGCCAATGTTCTTACAGGAACGTAGAATCTATGACTAAGTATAGATCAGCACATGAATATTCAACAAAAGTGAATTTTCAAAGTTGTTACAAAAGATAAATTTAAAAAATCTCACATAAATTTCTCATATATATAATATATATTGCATGGAAGTTCATGTCACATTATTTTCATCTCATGGGAAGTCACACAGAAGAAATATTAATAAAACACTGCTGCTAATATTATTCATTCAACTAATTCCTTGACAAAGTTGAATGATCGATCAGAAATTTTAAGAAACATGTTGCATGGACTCTCACAATTATATTTAAGGGCTTCTATACACCATACATGAAAGAATAAGCTGGTACTTAACACTTACCCTTGATCTATCCTGTCCACTGCAGTGGGTCCTGGAATCTGGCCAGGCATTATGCCATGAGCAGGAATCGGCCCCGGAATGGGATGGCTTGGTCCATGACCATAAGGAGACCCTGGAGGAATGCCAAACTGAGGGGCACCAAATGCTTGTCCAGGAGATGCAAAATGAGGATTACCACCTCCAGGAGGTACAAATGGAGGCCCAGAGGAGCCAGGACGACCAACAAACTGTGGTCCTCCAGCTGAAGGAGAGCCATAAGGCCCTGGCCCTGGTCCATTGTATGGTGGCCCATTATTGGGAGGTGGAGGGAAGCCCGCATTTCCAACAGACTGAGGTGGGCCAGGTCCTGGCGTGGACGAGCCTGAGGGTGCGGGAGAGGCTGTATATTGAGGTGTCGCTGATCCTGGAGGAGGCCCAGAGTAAGGAGGCGCACCAGCTGGAGAACCGGCCCCCGCCGGCGGGCCTGGAAAGGGTGATGGCCCCTGGAAGCCCGCCGGCGGCCCAGAGAAATTTTGTCCTGAGTTAGGTGCAAAGTTCTGGGGCTCCGAGCCTGGTGGCGGTCCCTTCCAGGTGGCAGCAGGGTCCTCCAGTGTGGCTGGCAGCGTGATTGGTGGCACACCACGACCTCTACAGCCTGTAATCACAAATTAAAACCAAAATAAGACAACAAAATGTGAAATGAATGCGTACATCACAGCACTATACTTCTTGAACACGGATACCGCAAAAATACACAAGTACTAAAACTTATTTTTGTTCTTAGGTTTTTGCAACTTGCGTCTAATGTGTAACTTAGTTTGTGAAGTTTGGCTGTGTCATATGTTGAAGCCACTGCAGTGTTTCAGCATTCACTACAGCTGTCATCTTCATGGTCAATTCACCCTGAATATGACAACTGCAATGTACAATGGCATGAATCACCCCTGAAAGCCTAAGTTATATATGTATAACCTCAATTTAAGAGAAAAATTTTATTCAAATGCAACAAAATTTTAATATTAAGGAAAGCCCCTTGGGTTTTCTAAGCTATAAATGCTACACTACACAAACGCTTGATATACTAGTATTTTATACAGGTGTATTCTACATACATCTGTACAGAGCAAGAACATTTATGGGAATGATGTCCACTGCTTCCGAAACACATTCGTTTCAAAAGCTACAATATTTGAAGAACAAATGTAGAAACATCATTGATCCTTGAAAATCAAGTCCTATGTTCTAAACCAATTATCGTGAAGGTCATCAAACAATGTTTTTTCACCTTTTAGTTCCCATTTGTGGCACATAAAATCACATTACTTTACCACAAACGATCACACTAATAACATATTCAAATTATAATAAGATTACTCTTCTAACACATTCAAATTTTAATCTCTTTTGTTGCTAAATAATAATTTTATCGTGTACGTAAAGGTAACTTGCAGACCACAAATTTCCTTTAGAAAGTAAATATAGCACAGAACTCGTTTCTTTTAGCATCTATCAAAATGAGAGCGCGAAATGAATGTGAAAAATATCTGGTATCCTTTAATAAGTAGTTAAATACAACGCCACATGAAATAGGATTGACTTCAAATTCTTGATTTCATGAAAATTAATGGCAACACAGTGCTATTATTAAATATTACTAATATTTGTAAATATATTCTGAACTTCTAATTCACAGTCATTAAAGGTTTGTTGTATTAAGTTATTACAAAAACTCTTAATCAACAATACTGATAGGTTATGTTAACCTATACAATTAAATCTTTACAGTTGGCAATGCTATGTCCACTACATCTTACACTAAGAATTACTTAAATTACTGCATACGTTGGGCTAGAGCCCTACAAACAAAAATATTAATTTACATTTCTTGTTTCGTTGGCCGCCGCGTCCTTGTCTCATTCTGTCAGTGTCAGAATACGCGAAAATTCAATGTTTTTGTATTGTGCCTTACTAGACGCATAACTCGGAGTACACTCTAAGTTCTGGCCTATATCGACGCACAATTCAACACAGTGTGAAGCATAACTTAACACAAACTGAAATAAATCATTCCAGATAAACATTTCTGTCCTTTCACAGCATTTCTCCTTCATTCTGTAAAAATTCAGTCCGCCTGGTTAGATATTCCTCTTTTCTAAATAACTTCTCAAGAAACGCAGCAAGTAAACACCACCATGATCAAAATAACACTATTCTTATATTCCCCACAATGGAAAATTTCTACGAAAACTAATATTCTTCATATATGTAATTACTTGAAAATATTTCACAATAAATAAAACGATATAAGTAGTTCATTTATATTAAAAACATATTATTAATTTCTCACTTGATTCAAGTCCCATTTTTAAATCAACATAAAAGTATGTGTTACTACACCAAAAAAAGTCCGTAAAACGACATAAAAACTTCACTGTTTCCCTCTAAATATTCATTTTCGTGCAGAAGTAACCACAAGCTACATATGCATCCACACAAATAGCAAAATTATAAAATTAATTACGAACGCGATAATTAAACTCCGCTAAAATTCACGACAGTACTTCCGACATAATACACCATTTTTCTTTTCCGAACTCACATAAATAGATATTGAAATATTTTAAATCAAAAACCGAACGCCCACCTTTCTTGCCTCTTGCGAGGGCCGTTTGCGTGCGAGAGGATGTGACAGACGTGTCAACTAATTTTCTTCTTAGGCCTTCTGCAAAAATTATCCTGCGAGAAGCCACGGAATGCTGCCATTTTTACAGCACGAAGCAACCGGCTGAGGGAGGCAGCTGTGGGCATGTTGTCCTGCCACACATCCTCGTTGATAGCAAGCCACTCTGTAGATGACGACGATCACCGTCCAGCTGTTTTAACTTATTTTCCTGACTTATGAAGTGAAACTTTTATTTTTTCTTGTTTTTTCGATACTTTCATCCGCTGAATTTTTTCGTTCGCAAGTCTTCCATCGTGAACTCACAGTCAACGGCGGTTGACAGTGTCACCCTAAAAATCAATAAAGTTCTCCCCCCTAGCCCTTCCCGCCTCCCCCTATTCCGCAACACTATACGACTATCATTACTAGGCACAATGTAATTGAACAGCGACGCTTCCCTAAATCTGGGCGGTGGCCCCTAAGCGAGCACCGCCTCTTTTTTTTTCGGAGCACTTTTCTGGAGTTGAAGAGAGACACAATTGCCACGTCCTAATGTAGATCAGTCTACCCTGGCATGACTTTGCTCACTTCTGGAACGTCTGTAAAAAAAAGTTCCAGTTGAAGGAAAGATGCGTTGCCGGCTGCCGCTCTGGACACCGGTTGACATTACAAGTTAAAACACCGAACTATGAATTTACGAGCTCGATGACGCAGCATTTCAATGACGTCTGTCTGCCCGTCTATGAGGAGATTAATTATATCTATGGTGGTATTTGTCGCTAGGGGTCATTGGCTTGGGGGTCCTCCTTTACGAGCGAGGTAGCATCACCTGGCGTAACTCCTGCGAGGAAGGTCTTGTTCAAGTTCCACAGAAAGGTGCTGTCCAGTTCAAGGGCACCACAAAGGGCCAGCCAGCTATTTTAATTATTTGACCTTGTCACTTGACTCGAAGCGATAGCTGTCTACCAGACACTTGCAGTCCTCCCCCCACTTCACCTCTGCCGACGAACTTCTGTTAATGCAGAGTTCGCAAAACTTTTTCACTGCGTAAGACAAATACTAACATGTAAAAGTGATGTAGTTTTCTACTTTATTTACATGAGCAATATATTTTTCCGTGGTAGGATCGTGAAATATATTTTGTTTTAATGCATATCAACACTTACATTACATAGGTTCCCGTGGAAAGTGCGTTTGTTTAGAAACATAGGGAGAACTTTGTGCTGGCTGTAGAGAATACACTGCTAACTTAGAGCCCTTTTTGTGGGTCCACAACATTCACGTACTACTGAAAGCCAAGCACTATGATAAACATGATTATTTCTGTCACATGCCTGTTATTGGTGAATTATAAGAAGGCCAGTCTCTAAACTACTCAGTGATACCGTGTTCTACTTATGTCCACGGCTTTTCGTTCTTCATTTGCCATAGGAATCTTAATTTCCATGTTTCTGGAGGTGCAGTAGTCAGACAGTCTGGCCCGCGGGGGAGTTGTAAATACCGCAGTCTCTCCCAGGTTGTCACCTCACCGGTCGCGCGTGCAAGGTTGCCAAATATTCCAGGCAGCAGCCGGAGGTAGTGGCGTCGATGATCGTCACGGCTTGGCTTGATTCCACTCGGGACGGTTCGGTTAAAAGTACTCTTCATACGGGGGGGAAAAAAAGAGAGATCGGGCCCTGCAATGAGCACAGATTTTTTGTTTGCATTTTCATTTAAATACTTTTTCATATTGGCGCCAAAACCCCAGAAATCGATGTCCGTGTACAGTATATGTGTAAAAATGTAACGCGGTGTAGTCCGCTGAAAGTCAACCGACGTTTCGATGGAACAGGTCGCCTCCATCTTCAAGGTTCAAGAGTAAGTCAATGAAGAAACCAACAAAAAGCAGGGCAGCAAGCAAAGCTGAAGATGGAGGCGAAATGTTACTCCGAAGCGTCGGTTCACTTTCAACGGTATACATGGCGTTTTATCTTTGTAAAGACCGCTATGAGGACCTAACATCCTGCAACATCAGTTCTGTCTCCCAGACTTAATTTATCTGATACATTGAACCAACATTAACCCTTGACTTGGCGCAATGGGCAGACGTCAGTAACTCACAGGTGTTCTTTGGAAAAGCTTGTGTTCAATGGTACTACAGTTACCTCCCCCCCTTCCCCCACCGTAAGTGTATTCTTCAGGTTAATGGAGTTTAAGGGGCACTGTTAGTTGTCATTAACCGCCTCTAGTGGTCAGCGTTCCTGGCTACAGATCCAGAGGTCTGGGTTCGATTCCTGGCGCTGCCAGATATTTTTCTCAGAAGTAGTGGGTCTGCAACGGGGTCCACTCAGCCTCGTGATGATAATTGTGGAACTATTTCAAGGAAATAGCGGCTCCGGTCTAGAAAACCTAAATTAACGGCCGTGGGGATTCGTTGCGCTGACCACGCGACACCGTCTATCCGCAAAAGTTTTCACTAAACTTCGCCGACAAGCGACGGTCGCTCGGTCGGTATAGTTCACTTGCGGACTAAAATCACGGAGTTAGTTGACACTTAGCACTTCCACTGAGAATGGCGGAGCGACTAGTTTCTCGGCTGTCTGTAATGATTCTATAACATGCTCTGTAAGCTTAAACTGTTTTAACAAATCCTCATTTTCGTAGGCTGTGTTGCATTTTCTTCCAACTTCCGTTAATTTTTGCTATGATATGAATATGTTTCAAATATTTTATCTGGTGTAAAAACATACTGTAAAAGATACAGTCGTTCGTGTGCTAATTAAACACCACGCCATGGACATGCGCAAGAGAATGAAGGTATATCACACGTATTTCGTTACCTCAGCACAGCACCCGTAACATGAACCCCAGAGCCGATTTACTCCTAGACGCTGGGTGGAAGAGCAAATCTTTGCCCCCGGCGGGAATGCAATTCGGACTCCTCGGTCGTCCAGCCAGTGCCCAAGTTACTGTAATTATAAAAGAAAAATAAACGCATTAGTGACTCTACAGCTAAGAAATGGAAATATAATTCATTTTTTGCAAAATTGTACGCGGTAGCGTAGTTGGTTGAGGCACAATGCTACAAGCCGGAACGTCGCGGGTTCAAGTCACGATGAGGTCATTGGATTTTTTTCAATTGACCTAATACTTCCAGCTGCACTGTGGCCCTGGGGTCGACATAGCCTCTAACAGAAATGAGTACCAGGAATATTTTGGGGGGTAAATGGCGGCCGGCGCGTAGAGCTGACAACCTTACCGCCATCTATGAGCCGACTGTCTAGAAAATGTGGGAACGTCAACATCTCACAACCCTATGGGCCTCCACGGCCTGTTATAGGGATACCTTTACTTTACTTTTTAATATATCTAGTGCTGCCGGTTTAATCTATGTACGAGATCGTGAAGTCGTAAAATTGGTTACAGGTGTACCAATCGTGACCAGTTGTGTGACGCAGGTCAGCACGACTAATTGAAGATTAATCTGACCCCGTAAAAGAGGTACAATTTACCAACGATGAAATCTTCAAACAACATATTCTAGGGTTCGCATAGAATGTTGAAGTTACTCTTGCTCCTGTGAGCTGGGATACATAATGTAGTTACTGTTTTCATATTTCTGGTTTAAGAAACCAAGCGACTCTCTTGTTCATTCATTCATTCATTCATTCATTCTATCAATCATGTGTGGCTCTACGGCCTTTTTTGTTGGACTTTAGCTTCTTTTTCAGTATTTTAATCTTTTTAGGCAGTCGGTAGATCTCCTTGGACGGGGGATCAGCCCATCTCAATGCGGTTACCTGCACACAGGACAGCACAAACACAGAATAAACACACTCAGACATCCATGCCTCAAGCTGGATTCGAACCCACGATCCCAGTGTTCGAGATGGTGAAGACAGTTCGTGCCTTATACCGAGCGGCCACTGTGATCGGCCGGCTATATTATTATTAACATGAAAGTGGTTAGTTTTAATCCTGGAAATTTCCGATCGTTATTATGGGAAAACTACAACTTAAAGAGTGTGATTTTTGTCAGTAAAAAGGAGAAAATGTTTTATTAATGGCTGAGCTGAAAAGAAGGCGCCTCATCTGCAGCAGGCCCAGGTTGTTGGATGGCGCGCGGACCGATCCCAAGATCAACTTTCATTGTTGTCGCTTTAATTTTAGGGCGCGCTGTCGGTAACTAATATATATAGCACGGACTGCTGGGATTGTTGATGAGCTGGAAAAAATTTGGAAGAAAATTGTTGCTTCCAAATCGAGGTACTATCTGGACATGCATCTGGAGGGACGGGGAACAACCACGAAAGCCAGTGTCCCAGCCGAGTTTCAAAACGAGCGAGTCTAGGGCACTACCGATAAGTCAGATCGGTCTTCACGAGACTTTTGTGGTATAATAAATATTGTTATAAACATTTTCGGGTCGGAGCCCGACGATCACTGTTTAGAACTCCAATTTGCGGATGCATTGCTCAAAAACGTAACTGGCGCTCCTTATTAAATTGTGAGAAATTCCCTCCTTCCAAGCAGGCTCTGCCAGGAAATCTGCAATTTCTACCTCCACGAGGTGGCTCTGGGTCAATTTCATGCTGGGAGGAAGGTGAAGGGCGAATGTCTGGCTTCATAAATCGGGACTATTTAGTCAAGCGAGTAAACCCGACAGAAGGGCCGCGCCATATCTCAAGCGGTTAGTCGCTGGCTTCCCATCGCGGCGGCCCGGGTTCGATCCCGGGTCTGGGAAAGTGGGATTTTTGGTGGACAAAGTGGCGCTGGGGCGGGTTTTCTCCGAGTACTCCGGTTTCCACTGCTAATCTTCATTCCACCAAATTATCCATCATCACAATCACCTGGGGCAGGTACAATAAGCCAGTCAGTGGCCGCCGTGCTGAGTGGACCCAGTTGGACTCCACCCCCACCCCCCCCCCCCTCCTATAGCGAATTAAAAAAGAAAGGTCCAAGAAAGAAAATCAGAAGGAATTATGATTCGCAAAGCAAACAAATCACAATAAGCGTCAGTTCAATTACGCTACGCTGCAGAGAGTTTTATTGGGGTTTTCTTTTGTGTCATACAAGCATAAACAAAACTTACATCTTAATAATGCGTTTTTTCGGCCTGGGGCTCGGTCAATTTTTCTTTTCAGAAGCAAAAGATGTCCGCAGCAAAAAGCTTTGGGAATACTGCTTTGGAGAAAAACAATCCCCCCCCCCCAAAGAAAGGCGTGATGAATCATCCATTGTGACAGATCTTCAGAGAATCTGACAAAGAGGATTCATTTTATTGCGTACAAATGTAGCAAACTCGTAAGCCCGACTTTCTATACTTCTGTAGTCTCACATAAGCTATCTACCTACCTACCAATCTGGTTGAGGCACTATGCTACAAGCCGGAAGGCCGCGGGTTCAAGTCCCGACGAGGTCATTGGACTTTCTTCAATTGACCTAATCCTTCCAGCCGCACTATTGGCCTGGGGTCGACTCATTCTCTAACTGAAATGAGTACCAGGACTATTCTTGGAATGTTCTGGGGGGGGGTAAAAGGGGGCTGGGGCGTAGGGCTGACCTTACCGCCATCTTTGAGCCGATTGTCTAGATAATGTGGGAGCCTCAACATCTCACAACCCTATGGACCTTCACGGCCTGTTACAGGGATACCTTTACTTACATTACTTATGAATGAATGAATGTATAAGGGGTGGGCCTTCTCCGCCCTTACACCGCGACCTCAGTGGTCTATTGTGCTTCCCCTTTTGGTTATCCCCTCAGCAATCCTGCGCTTCGAATGATGCACAAAATTTTGTACGTGGGGGCGTCGAAATAGTCACTTGGTTCCATAAAGTATTGATCCAAGTGACATAATCTTAAATAAGCTAAGCCCTCACATTCGCACAGGATATGTGTGGCTGTTTCGTTTTCTTCTTGACACCTCTCACAAGTGGGACTATCACTCAGTCCCAGTTTGAAGAGGTGTCTTTTAAGGTGACCATTCGGCGCTACAGCCCTGGGTGAGCCTTGGCCTCCTCTACAACCGGTCTCCACTGCTCTCTCTTCCTCATCTTCAATACCCATCCTTTCACCTTCATCTTCTTCAGATCGTTCTCAACATCGTCCAGCCATCTCATCCTGGGTCTTCTTTTCTTCTTTTGGAATATTGTCTTCTTTTTAATATTATCACTGGTATTGCATTATCTTCCATTATTTCGACATGTCCCAACCATCTTATTCTCTGAGACTTGATATCTTATTATATATTCTCCTTTCAGCAATGCGTTTATCTCTTCATTGTATCTTATTCTCCACATATTATTTTCCATCGCTGGTCCATATATTTTGCGTATTATTTTTCTCTCGAACATTCTCAGAGCATTCTTTTCTGTTACTGTCCATGTTTCTGCCCCGTATGTAGCAACAGATCTTATTAATTAGATTCTAAAGGGTTCTGACGATGGTGGATGACACAGAACTACTGGATTTTGGACGTTTTCCATTGTCCGGAATTTTAGGTAATAGAGGACACGACGTTTCGGAAACTGGATCTGTTTCCGTCTTCAGGTGAGAAAGGAAGACACATACTCAGTTGGGTCCCTTAGAAAGAGCTAATCTTAAACACTGGACAACTCCTGTCTGATTTACCCAGCTATTTCAACATATAGGACTAGCCTAGTTCAGTGGGAGATAACACTAATTCACGTCTCCTCGTTTCGCACTCGGCATGTCTGAAAAGCACGGACATGACAAACTACACGCCGAGGGATGCGAGATAAAGGTCATCTTATGATCATCGACACAGGTGCGTCCGTGACCATCGCAATGCCAACATCACCGCTGGCCTGCCCGAGACCTAACCACGAAACGCGCCATGAAGACGGCATTAGGGAGACCCTACTCGTAAAACTGACTCCAGGGCGACGCCCACTAACAACTTCGGTGTTTGTCGCTAATATCAGAGATAAGTTCATCCTGGGACTGGACGTCATGCACGCCCACCATGCATCCGTGGAATTGAGGCGCCAAATGATACGACTGGACGATGAGGAAGTGCAACTTCGGTGGCCCCAGGTGCGATTGTGTTCATCACCACGCGTTTGAAGGGCAACAGCGAGGTAGCAGCGCTCGGAGTGATAAGACTCGTGACGGTGGGGCTGGAAGGACCCCTGGAGACGGTGGATAGCCAAGCAGGAACGGATTCAGGGCCGCCCAACGCCGGTTCAACCCACAAGGGAGGAGCCTGTAACGACAGAGATCGCCAATCGCAGAATCACACTAAGGGAGGCTCCCTCGTAAAATGACCACGACGCTCGATACGAGCAGCCCTAAGGAGGGAGCAGTTGGGGAACAGCAGCGCTAGATTCAACCTATGTGGAATTAAGGCTGAAAGGTGTCAAGACCGGAAGCAAAGCGTTGGGCCCAGCACGAGGTGTCATTCACGAAAGCGATCATAGATGTCGCAGGCATGCCCCTCGGGCCAGATGAAATGGCGATACGCCTGTCTACTCTGGACGAGCAGCCTCCAGTTGGAAGGAATGTCATGAGTCATGACAGGTCATGATGGCTGATAACCGGAGTAGTGGAGAAGCAGATGCGGTCATCCCTAGGCAAAGGCGCGGTAAACATGTTTCTGCAACAAAGAATCAACATGAAATAATAGAGAAATTGTTGGAAGCAGTGTTTTTTTTTGTGGCCCACACCAAGGCTATACAGCGAGGACCACTGGGAAAACGTAGTCAGTCGGATGTAGCAGTCGTGAGTTACAAGTGAGCAGTGGGTCTTCGTTGGCAGTGAGAAATCTCCATTGTTAGCAGCCGCTACATAGTAACGACAGTGACAACACAATAACAAACATAGACTGTATGTGCTGCAACTGTAGTGATTTATGGAGTATGTAAATTAGTGACACTGTTATCATTTGTATTTAGGAGTTATAAGCGTCCAGCAAATCCAATTATTAATGCAAACCCCGTGTCTAGTAACTTAACACGTGACAATATCAATGTGTTTCAATTTAATCCATTGCTCAGTTTGTGGGTCACATTTTAGGGAATTATACATACTGATCATTTCTTGGCAAAAATACAAATGACAATTTCATGTGTACTTACCTTAATACTTAAGTGAATATTAAAATATAATGTCACGATTTTATTGAGTGTGACTATAGATGGGGTTTGGACTGGTAATAGGATTTACTGCATACTTACACATACAACTCGTAACTACAAGTAACTATAGCACTATCACTAATTTAGACATTCTGCGGTTCACTACAGCACGCACTAAGTCTTCTCAGTCTGCTGTGTCTTCATGATTTGTTGCCTGGTAATGACTCCCAAAGGCAGCCGTTCCTCTTTCTCTGGGCTACTGAACTGACCCCGTGCTTCAGCTACAACCTTCTATCAGCAACAGCTCTCAAGGACTGAACTGCAGCGGTCTTCTAACTTACTCACTCACTCACTCACCCGCCAACCAACTCCAATCCACTAGCTCCGCTCCTTATGTAGCCTTGGCATGGACTGGAGAGAAAACACTGCTTCCAAAAGCTGTTCGATTGTTGTATGCATGTCTATTGCAACCATTTCCTAGCAATGACCATTGATTACAGAGTCATTACTTAGCAACGGGTATACATGTCACAATATAAAACATGTTTGACGACACATGTCTGAAAGAAACACACTTTTTAATGAACTAACATCTGTATGAAATTTCCAGATTTGATTGAACAGTAAGGTACTTCCCCTGAATGGACTAAAACAATGTGATACATAAGGCACACTCATGAGCTAACTGGTTTGAGTCCTGACTAAATTAAAGAGTTTCATGGTTTTCTTGAAACCTCAAGGAAACTACCCTGAATCATGACATGACTGATTCCCTTACCATCCATCCATATTCATCATTCTACATCACCCTGCCATAACAAACTTGATGCTACTGACTCTTGATTGCTGATAAACACCATGAAATAACAAACCAGAATGCCATTTAAAGGAATGCAAACACAGATTTATTACTCAAATTTGTACCTGTTACAAATGTTTAGCTACTGAAGATGACAGCAAAAGGGTTTCATTTCTTTATCACTACATGCAAAGGAACACCAAATGTGTAGCAATTTCCAGCATATAATATTCTTGATTAGTTCATAATTATTCAAGATATGAAGAATGTTGTCTTCTGGGATGTGACGCCATGTAGATCTTGTGTGAACGGACGTTTTGGAGGAACGTGATCTGCTCATGCTGGCTCCTCACTTGTGGATTTTTCTACTCTGAAGATGGAGGTGATACATTCCTCCAAAATGTCGGTTCACGCAAGATCTACACGGTGCCACACCCCAGAAGACGGCATTCTTTATAGTTACCACTGTGAAAACCTCAGCTCTTACATTATTTTTTGAGTTCAATGTAATTCACAAAACATCTAAACATACAGTGTAGTTCACGTACATTTCTCATTAACTCACTTGTATATTTTGATTACTACGAAATGTTTGCAGGGCTCGGCGATGTAAGACACTTCTGAACCTGTGAAAAGCCACTAGATGAAAGTTTATACAGGTTACTCACTGAACAACAGATGTAGAATACCTACACAGAAAATTTGTGACAACCGTGAGGAATCTTCAAACATCTTGGAATATTTCAGTTCATTTTATATTAGTATTTCAAGTAAACAAGATCACAACGTATGCCAAAGTACAAACTTGCACTTTTTCAAGACACAGTCACTCACAAAATCCATAACTGGTATTTCTATGCAGTCTTCTGTAGTAAGACAAAACTTCACTATAGGCCCAAGAGATCAAATGTCACTGACATCTAACAACAGTCAATCACATGTTTACTGCCTTTTTGCACACAAATTTATACACTTGTTTCAAATCATCATGACACCATCTCATAATATAAAATATCACACATCTTAGTCAAGACATTAAATCATCTACAAGGAATACACATACTGGAAAAGAAACACATCTTTTCAAGAATAATTTTAATACTGGATAATTCTTGGGCTGTTCTTCACTGCTCTTCTAATGTTATTTAAGAGCAATCATAGTCATGAATGACAAATGAAATGATCAGTTGGGAATAGGAAAGAACTCTGAAGAAACTTGCATCAATACAATTTTGACGATTGTAAACCAAGACTCTGAACCAGAAATCTACTTGAAGTATGTCTGTATGATACTGTGTCACAGCTTAATAAGTTCATATGCATAAATGACATTCTCAGTTTATTTTGTGGTGTTCTAGGCTATGACACTATGCAGTCTGATATGTAGGTACCAGTGATCCTCACATACTATTACTATCTACTTATATACGGCTCTGCAGCCGTTTGTTGGGCCTTGGCAGTTTTTCAGTTTTTTGATCTTTTACACAGTTGGTAGGACTTCTGGACAGGGGATCAGCCTGTCACAAGGCACACAGGACACCACAAACACAAACTAAACGTACACAGACATCCATGCCTCAAGGGGGATTCAGACCCACGATCCCCAGTATTTGAGTGGGAAAAGACAGTTCATGCCTTAGACACTGAGGGCACTGTGATCAGCATGCTATTTCTATGACCATCCGAATTAGTGCTCTTTCAGATCAGGGAAACACGGGCACCCACCTACCATACCAGTGTCATACTCCACACTACAAAAGTACCCATAAAATATTGGTACCTACATGAATACAAAGTGTTGCAAAAAAAAAACAAAACTATGAACTGTGATCACCTTAGAGTCATCATATCACTGCATCCCTCAGGCAAAAGTGTCTGATCCTACTCCTGTCTAACTGGGGTGCAGAATTGAAAAGTCTGTATTCTAGCACATAAAAAGGCAAAGCTGTTCCTGTGCTTAACTAATTAAGCACTATGCAATGAAGACATATGGGGGTACTTGGCACTAGTTGGAGGTGAGAGGTCAGCTTCAAACCCCAACCACTTTGTTCATTCAGGGACAACTGTAGGAATTAGAATTCTATTAGAATAAATATAGGTTACTTCATGACGACCTTTCGTGATAACATAATGTATATAATTGCATAGAAGATTATGTGAGATGGCACGCACACACACACGCACGCGCAAGCACGCGCGCGCGCGCACACACACACACACGCACGCATGCATACATTAAAATGTTCCCAAAAGCTTGTCACTGTATCCTAGCCTGAGCCAAACAAGACCAGTCCATATCCTTACATCCTGTTACTTTAAGATCCATGTTAATATTATTCAGTCATCTATTGCCTAGCACCCCACAAAATGTTCTGGCATTTGTAGTGTCAAGAACTAAGGTTTCTATTACTACAAAGGCAAATGCTTTGAAAAATGTTTATGCAAAATGAAACCCAATATAGAATGGTCCTGGGTTCTGTGTGTTGGGAAGCATATATACAACTCACAATGATTCTAGACAACTGACAACCCTAGAAACTTAACTATGAACACTCTTGAGTATCAATTATAATATCTGGCTTATATAATACATTTCATATAAAGAATCTGCTTCAGTACTTACATATAAATGACATGCTAGGTCTACTTTGCACATAAGTTAATGACACTGGTATATGACAAACAGGCAATAAATTTATCCCCATGATCTCTTAAGTGGTGCTGTACAAACAGAGCAAGAGATGAGGGGAATGGGGTAATGGGTAAGAAAAGTTTTATGTTGCTGTCTGAAGTTGCTTCATACATCATCAAAGTTCCTCTTCTTCCTCTCTTTGTTCAAACATCTATAAAATATCAAATACTTCTTATAAACAATAACAGATGAATATGTGATTGCATTTGAAACAACTGCTCTGAAAAAGCTATACTGCTCACATCTTACATCACAAATCATTAATGGCTGCTTACTTAACATGTGTATTAGATCAATCTTCTACATGCACCCTTAATAATATTTAAAGCTATGTAAATAATAACAGGACACTTTAACCTCTTAACTGATAAATGAAAGTGAGTATACTGCAGTAACAAACAACGAATTATACTTACTCAATAAATAACATTCTAAAATCAAAATATGATCAGATATATTTTCCATTATTTATTATTGTGGTGCCACACAGTGCTGGCTTAAATACTTTTATTAAACCTTTAATGTTAGATTGACTGGCAAATAACTCACTGTAATAAATATACACTTGCCCAGCAGAGGGTTTTTCTGTACAATACTTATGTGAGAAATAAATCATGTATGTAAAGGTTCTGTTGTAAGTAGCCTGGTGTCTGAGTTTCAGCTTCACCAACCATTTTTTAATTAATGATGAAAGTATGTTGAACTGGGTGTTTTTCAGACATGAAATACATTAGAAAGGATGCTTTGTTAGCCAAGGAAAAGCATCCTGACAGATTGGAATATTTGTNTAAAGCTATGTAAATAATAACAGGACACTTTAACCTCTTAACTGATCAGTGAAAGTGAGTATACTGCAGTAACAAACAACGAATTATACTTGCTCAATAACATTCTACAATCAAAATATGATCAGATATATTTTCCATTATTTATTACTGTGGTGCCACACAGTGCTGGCTTAAATACTTTTATTAAACCTTTAATGTTAGATTGACTGGCAAATAACTCACTGTAATAAATATACACTTGCCCAGCAGAGGGTTTTTCTGTACAATACTTATGTGAGAAATAAATCATGTATGTAAAGGTTCTGTTGTAAGTAGCCTGGTGTCTGAGTTTCAGCTTCACCAACCATTTTTGAATTAATGATGAAAGTATGTTGAACTGGGTGTTTTCAGACATGAAATACATTAGAAAGGATGCTTTGTCAGCCAAGGAAAAGCATCCTGACAGATTGGAATATTTGCTTTGCAAATCTCTGAAATGGTTACCTCAGCAGACACAGATTTTGATGACAACAGCATAAAACGCAATGTCTACTGCAATATAAAGTTAAGACAGGTCGAAGTAACTGAAGACAGTCAATAAGATATTTCNAAAAAACTTATTACAGTTATAATTAATAAACATAATTTAAAAAGAAAATTACTATAAAAACTTAAAATTAATACAATTTCATTTAAATTACCTAAATTAACTGAATTAAATGCATTATAAATTTACACACTTATGACCAATTATCTTTCCTTCTTCCTTTAATTTTCCCATAAATCAAAATACATTGACACAGGACGCGTCATATCACAATACTATCAGCAAAAAACATATACAGGCAATTCTACAGGTAAACAATACATATGAATCATGCTTATCAAAACGAAAAGCTGCATAAAAATCAAGACAAAAGATTACATCAACCATGCAGAAAACTGTATCAGATTATAAATTACCGTATTTATGCATGTATAGGCTGCAGCACAATTTTCAGACAGAAATTATAGAAAAAATAATTTTCTTGGAATATTATTTCAGGAGTATTACACCCTGTATTACTAATTATGAATATATTTTTTTTAAATGAAGTGTGATTTTGAATATTTCAAATATAAGCCGCACCCCAGTTTTTCTCTTGAATTTTTGGCAAAAAATGTGCGGCCTATACATGCGTAAATATGGTATTTGTAAGAAGAAAGGTTTTCCAGTATTTTACAATATAGATTATCATCAGATGTATTTTGAATAATAAATAATTAGACATTCACTAAATTGCAGGCTAATGCTAAAATAAATTTTTATAAAATATATCGATTTTCCCACTGAGGCATGTACTACATTTTAGTATTAAAATGTTAAAATCCTTTAAAACTGAGAATGGGTGCGTGTGTGTTTCTGTTTTGTAGTCGGGAATTCCTTGTTGATGGCTAAGTTCAATGTGGCTGGGTGACTGAGTGTTGTGGATGGCTTACTACTGGTAATGGTGATCATGGTTTTTATTGAGGTGGCACATGATTATCTGCAGTACTCTCGGGTATGTGGTTGCACTAGCAGCTTGATAAAATGGTCTCATGACTTGTAGGCACCTGGTTATTTGTATGTAGTTGCTGTTCGCTGTCTTATGAGGTCTATGTACTTGGGCATGTGGCTATATCCAAACTGTGCTGAGTCTGCCAGTTCATAGGTAATGCGTGTATAATCCTAAGTGATGTGTATACTCGTTGGTTGTTACTGTTAGTTTGAGAGGTTGGCTTTAGTGTCATGGCTAGGCGTGGCTGATTTTAGTGTTATGAGGTAACTGACTCTATCCTGATCCAAATGAATCCACCCCACTATCAACCCTCTCTTTTTGAGATCCACATTAATATTATCCTCCACTTACAATGAGGTCTTCCATGTAGTTTCTTCCCTCGAGTCTTTTAATATTTTTTTTAAATGTATTTGTCACATCTTTCTTGCATATTACATGTCCAGCGCACCTCAACCTCCTTGATCTGATCATACTAATGAGATCTGGTGAAGTTACAAATTATGAAGCTTCTCATTATCTGACCATCTCGAGCTTCTTGTCATTTTCTACTTCCTGGATTTTACTATTCTCCTCTGCACCCTGTTCTCCGACACTCTCAAGTTCCACACCTATACAAAACTAGAGGTACAATACACAGTGCCATACAGAGCAATTTTTTGTTCGCCAAACCATTTCAATTGTCTGTGTTCTTCTAAATTAGCAGTCCCAGAAATAAAAATTCAGGAAACTCCAGGCACAGCACAGCGAGAAAAACAATACATATATATACTGTAAATACATGTACATCTCAACATTTAACTGATTCATAGAAACAAAGGTGTTTAGTGCCTTGCAACAGGTTGTCAGTCGTTACTGACAACACCTCACATCCACAGTGAGCTACAGGGTGACATGCACTTTCTAGTATGGGTACTCCTCATTATGCGTTCTAACAATTCTATTTCATTTTCATGCACTCATCCAGTTCTGACTGATTTCAGTTAATAGCACTCATTTTAATGCAAATTCCTTACTGACTGATCGGGTTGGAAGCAAAGAATTGAGTGGGTGGTGGAGAACGGACAGAACAAGTGAATGGAAATTGTGGCCTTGTTGCACAAACTCTTCTGATCACATCGTGCTGTCACCTTATGAGAGAATACAGAAACCTTCAGTGTACATTATGTTCCTGCAATTTCACTTTCTATGACTCTTTTTTGGAATACAACTGTCACATAAATTATTCAGATTTCTAATTACTGAGGTCACTGTCAGTTCTCAGGTTTAACTTCAAGTTCTGCATAATGGCTCTGTTTTCTTTTTTTCAAGAGGTACAATATTCATATTCACAAGATATGGTTCAAACAAAAGGTGTAAGGTCTTACACAGCATGTGCGGTGTTGGATTTTTTGAAGAAAACATTTGGAAACAGAGTTCTCTCAAATAGATATCCTCACATTTTTGGTGGAAAATTTAAGCAGCCACTTGTGGTGTCACAAGATTCAAACCCTCAATTTGTTCCCACAGAGATACCTCAACGTTAAGGAAAAGTTTTGTTGTATTTTAGCGTCCTGTTGCACTGATTTTCCTCGATGATATGTATACAGTGGCCATCTTGTAGTGCACTCAATTTCACTTGTTACTTCATGACATGTTTCGGCAACATAGTGCCATCATCAGGTGCCCTAATTATGCTAATATATTGCATTGCTTGCCCTCATGTGTCTTCATAACACCATTTAAAAAGTATTTAAAAAGTGTGTATTTGTCACACTCGCAGCTAAGAAGGGAACACACATCACAAGACACGGTTTACACAGAAAATAAGAAAAACAACCCCACAGTGAATGAACCACACACAAGTTTTAATTAAGACACACAAGATAAATAATCTTAACAAGTTTTAGTGAGTGTAAATTTATTATAGTTGACAAATACGCACTTTTTAAATGGTGTTGTGAAGACATATGAGGGTAAGCAATGCAATAGAGTAACGTAATTAGGGCACCTGATGATGGCACTATGTTGCCGAAACATGTCGTGAAGTAACAGGTGAAACTGAGTGCACCACAAGACGGCCACTGTATACATATCATGGATTAAGGAAAAGTTGTTCAACATATTTCTGAGAAACATTGTAAACATAGTTTAAGTTAGTGGGATTACACATTAAATGTTACCAAGAAATTCATTTTAACTGTGCCGTATGTATGGGGAATAAATGAACATCAAGGCTAATGCGGTACATGAAATCATTCAGAATGGTTTTGTGCAACGTGTGTACCCCAAACTGGACTGTCTTAATATGGTAAATTTTTTTTTTACTGAATTCACAATTAATAACACTAGCCACCTCTTCACACAGCACTAAATTGTACCTAATCGCTTTTGATATGAGATCCTCCTTCAATGAAACATTTTCATAAATCACTGTATTTTTAACAAAATTCAGTTCTAGGTACATGTCCTTTTTCACTACAGGCAGTGAGGGGAGAGAGAGAGATCTTCCTAACAAGTTAATTCATGTTATATTTTAGCGTCCTGTTACACTGATTCATGTCCACGGTTTATGCTAACCATCTTACAGTGCATACACCTTTTCACCTTATTCTTCACTTCCACACTACATGTTTCAGCACTAATGTGCCATCCTCAGGTGTCAGGTGTCAGCACATTAGTGCTGAAACATGTAGTGTGGAAGTGAAGAATAAGGTGAAAAAGTGTATACACTGTAAGACGGTTAGCATAAACCATGGACAAGTTAATTCATGTTAGCATTGCCAACCATTATGATTCTGAAAGATTGGGCAGACGGAATGCTACTGTAAGAAGCAAAAGCAGAAATTTGAAACTTGCCAAAATCACTGTTCAAATCAAGATATCGTTTCCTCAAGATGTCTAAAAAACACAAGAATCAACATGCCTAGGACTTCCAAATGTGAGTACAGTGATGTGAGGGTCTGACACTTTAAAAGGATAATTACACTGGCAACCAAGCACACAATATAAAGTACACAAGCAATTTTCATATTATAAACAATGTTACTTACTTGCTTTACACTTCAAAGGGATTTTAAGTATGCCTTCTAATACTCTGATTTGCGAAGTTCCTTTGTGTTCCTAAAGTTTCTCACATGTAATCATGAGTTATGGTACCAACAACTCATTTTCTCTTGTTTTCTTGTAAAAATTGTAATAAAGATTTATTCCTATGTTCATTCCACTGATATCAATTAGGTGTCTAAATAAATAAAGAGATCCTACTTTATTATTATTATTATTCATTTCCTTGAAGCCTTCATGTATTGCTTCTATGTTTTAATATTTAAAGTAAGAACTTCACAACTTGCCACACAAGTTTAATCTTAATCAAAACCCTTTCTCAGTCACAGAGCCACATTTTGTTTTGTTTTAACAGCGATAGCTTTGAAAGGCATTATTTAACATGATGACAAATGTTCAACATAGTCTCAGTCTTGAAGTCTTCTTACTGGTTGAAATGACTTAAATATTTCAAACACTGTAATTTTATCTATACAAGATGGATTACTGGAAGGATACTCAAGTCTTTCTTTCCTTCCAACAAGTTTCCGTCTTTAGCTCTTTGTCCTGCACTAGGTACCTTGGCTACCTTGTCACTCAGCATTTTCTGATACCGTTCTTGTGATTTTCTGTGTTCTATATGAGGGCCCTTTTCTACCTTTTCATCAAGCATTTTCTGATACCTCTCATGTGTTTTCCGATGGGTATTAAGGTTACTTGCCTGGGAGAAAGCTGACCCACAAAGATCACATGTGTATGGACGTTCACCTGAATGTATTCGACTATGATTCACCAACTGTGAACTACACTGAAATGCCGCATTGCAAACGTCACACTCGTAAGGTTTGTGTCCTGTATGCAGCAACTTGTGAATTGCCAGTGAATTTGGAGCACTGTATTTCTTGTGGCAATCTGTACATTCATACCGTTTCTCACCTGTGTGTGTACGGGCATGCTTACGACGATTAGCATTGGTCACAAAGGTTCTGTCACAATATTCACATTTGAATGGCTTTCGTCCCGTGTGTAATTTACAATGATTGCTCCAACCTGACTGCGCTGCAAATGTTTTTCCGCAGATCTCACATTTATATGGCCGAGATCCTGTGTGACTGTTTAAGTGATCTAGTAAACGTGCTTTCACAGCAAATCCCTGACCACATTCAGTGCAAGAGAATCTCCGACTATCTGAGTGTGTCACAGAATGAGATCTTAATTCCCAAGTAGTACGAAACAGCATACCACATGTTAGACAGGGAATATTCTTCTCTGTGATGTGTATTTTACGATGACGCAGAAATGCATCAATACCTGGAATGACTTTGGGGCATGACTCACACTCAAATCCATCTGGCCCAGAATGGCTCTGCAGGTGCCGAAGTTGGTCCTGCTTCTTTGGGAATGTTTGTGAACATAAGACACATGTGTATGGGTGAATACCATGCTTCTTTCGCTTATGCTGAGTTATGCTGTGTTTGATAACAAAACCTTGGCCACAGATATCGCAGAAGTAACGAGTTGAAGGTTCCTTAATCCAGACTGCATTTGTTGGAAGAATGCTGCCATTCTTAAGATCTTCTTCTGTGTAGGTGTCATTGGAAATTAATTCTGAATCATCACTCTCACTGCCGTGCAATGGTGATTTACTGCCCGCATACCTGAAATTATTTCAAAATATAATTTTAATATTACAAAGAAAACATTTATGAGAAATAACGTGAATGTGATAAGACAGAGGAGGGAATGAGTTAAACTTTCCTACCAAATTTTAACTCAAGGCAGTTCAATCCAGAAGGTAAATGCATATGGGCTGTACAACCAAGATTCAATCCTCAGCATGGGCAACAGAAATTTACCACTGTGCCAAACTAAGGTACGAGGGGGTACCCAAAAGAAATCGAACTTATTTTTTTTTAAACTTATTTATTAAAATTTTAAGCACAAACCTTCAATCCCCTTCAAAGTACTCTCCACTTACACTAATACACTTGTCTAGTCTTTTATTCCATTTTTCAAAACATTGTCTAAATTCATCTTTTGAGATGCTTGACAGCACCTCCGTCGTTTTTTCCTTCACCTCAGCAACATCAGCAAAACGTTGAATTTTCGTGTCTCTTTTCATTCGAGGATACAAAAAAAAGTTTTGATCATTTCGGGACTCTTCTTTCAAAGCACAGCATGCTTCCAGGCGACCTTGTTTTTGTTCAGCAGTCAGCAGTCGTGGCACGAATTTCGCAGCCACCCTTTTCATTACCAAATCTTCTGTCAAAATTCGCTGAATTGAGCTCCAAGTCACTCCCGACAGCTCCACAATTTCTTCAATGGTCCGTCGTCGATCTTCCTTGATGATTTCACGAATTTTTTCAACATTTTCATGTGTTCGGGCTGTGGAAGGACGACCAGAACGAGGTTTGTCATCAATTGATATTTCACCATTTTTGAAACGGGAAAACCACTCAAACACTTGAGTTTTCCCCATAGCATCGTCCTTGTATGCCGTTTTTAACATTTCAAGAGTTTCTGTTCCACTTTTCCTGAGCAAAAAGCAGAATTTCACCACCGCACGCTGTTCACAAAAATCAGCCATTGCAAAAACGATGATCACACAAAACAGTTGTCACTATAAACTCTGCCGAAACTAGTCCTTACCTTCTGAAGCAACGGTAGTCGGCTTATCGACTCAGGAATGTTAGCTCTATGTGCTCATAGCAGCAAAACGCGGTACTACAAAAGCTCTGCCCACAAAAATTAGTTCGGTTTCTTTTGGGTACCCCATCGTACTTATGTTTGAGAGATCAAGCTAATGCGACCTGAAATTAAAGTAACCCTAAAACAGAGATGGAAAGCCTGCTTCTTATGATTGATAATGATATTTCCACTGCATAGGTTATGTAGTATACACTCACTGAGGACTCATATGTCCCTTTTAATTAGATATCCCCAGTTCCTGGACTTTTAACAAGCATTTTAGTGTCCTACCCTTGAAGACATTTGTACTTATATTTTGAAGTTCTAGACGACACTCCTTAAGTCAGTACTGAAGAAAATGTTTGTAGTGAATCTAACAGTGCTTCACAGAGTGGAACCTCTCGATGCAGGAGCCTTAAGAACACTAAATGTACAAATGTATCTTGCTTCACTGACCTCCTTGTGTGTGCACTAACTTTACATTGTCTTGCAGGATACTTCTCCTTTCCTTGCCCAGGGACAATAATTTTCTCCAGCTAATGTCTGCTGAAGCTCCCAGACAGTCTGCCTGGCTAGTCCTGTTTAGGTCCCCTTGGTATTGGTTCTTCCTCTGCCTGCTGCAAACTCAGTTGGATTCTTTGTTTCTGAAATTCAAGACCTCTGTGACTCATGTAGAAACTTTCTACATTTGTTTTTGTGTTTCTGTTCAGGGTTGTGAACACCTTGAAGAGCGCAAAATTTATTAGACATAACATCACCTTCTTTGACAGCTTCACAGTTTTCTTCAGAATTGAGTAATAAATGAGGTACTGATCAACCCTATCTACAGTTTTCACAAATTTACTGTACTGGACAATATAGTGGAGTTTCGTTACTTCTAGGTTGGTTTTTATGTAATTCCTTCCTGTGTTCACCATTCCTAAATCATGGATTGCGCTTATCACTCACACAGACTTTCTGTCTTTTTGTACTTGAACCATTATATCATCTTTCCTCCGGATTGATAACTTTCCGTTTCTCACATCTCTGGTTTCCTTCCCTAGGTTATGTGGAATGTCTCTGTTAGCACTCAAAGTGCCACAAACTCCTGCATTTTTGTCTAATACAGCTTTTGCTAATTTCACACTATTATAAAAACTGTCTTGACAGTTGTGACGATTCTGCTCTAGATGTGTCTAAACTGAAACCATTGTGTTCTTCCCCTCAGCTGCATACACTTCCATGTTCCAAATGTATCTGGATTGAGAGTCACACAGTTTCACAAACACTCCTTATTTTATTTTCCCTGGATTGTTACGTTCTGAACTTAAAGGAACCTCTCCATGGAATCATGGCTTCACCCAGTAACACTTCCATTCCTAGGCTGTAAGCAGACCTGAATTTCTGCAACAAATATTCATTCACAGCCTCTATTTTGAAAAGCCTTCCATAATTTTGTGTTTGCTGGCTACTGTTACTAAAATTCCAAGCTTGCCAAACTGTTTCAAACTGGTTTCTACTCAGTATTGGGGTAAAACGGGTGTGGAAACAATGGAACCAGTTGACCAGTAGTGTCTTATGTTGTACTCTCTGACTTGTCCATCAAAATTACCAGTTCCAAAAAACTTCACTTCTTTGGGTGTGACGTCAGACCACTTCAGTGAGTCAGACAATACCTTCCACTGTTGTGCATTTTGAGTGTGGTACATGTTGGACTGTTCAGAGAACAGCTGTATAATCACAATCACCACTTCAATAACAGATTCAGGGCTATCAACAATTATGTTCAGTCCTGCAGATCTGTGGAAACATTCATTGCTTTGTTTCTCACCAGCTGCGCATAGAACATCAATTTTACTGTCATAAAAATGATCACTGTTATCTGGTTCATTACTTTCATCCTCATCTGTGATTGAATTAGTGTCACTCATAAAAAGTAAAGGATAAGATTGCAACTGTTTAGTGTGACTAGTTTTGAGGCGATATCACTGTCCACGGTCTGTTTCAAATTTCTCATCAGATGAAACATATCTGTATTTAACTTATAACAAAATTATCAGCTTCTACAACTTTCCATTGTTTCATATTGATGAAAGTTATAAATAAAAGTAAGGGGCAGATCTGAATCAACAATGCCTTTGTTTGAGTCTTTATGGTTAGACAAGCGTGAGGCCAGGAAGGGCCTGTGTGGATTGTTTGGAGACATAAACATTCTGTTTCAAGCTGTTAATAACCTTCAAGTGACAAGGGAACCACATCAGCTGACATATGCACCTGGATAATACACTGTAATAAAATGATGAACTACATGGCCTCTCAACATTACACAAGATAGGCATCACAAAATTGGGCCATTGGGTGGTGAGATTCTCTGTGGATTCAAGCGGCTGTTAGCAGGATGCCATGTGAAGAACCTGTTGCAGTGTGCTAGCCAGCGTTAGTGATGGTGAGGCTGGCTGGCCTGATGAGTGCTGGTGGAGTCAGCTGTGGGTGCTGCTACCGGTAGACTCACTGTTGCAGTGTTCTCTTGATGTAAGTGTAGCTGTAACTGATGCTTGTGCATCAGACACCTGCATCTTTATACATTTGTCACTAGGCAGTGTGCGAACCAATGGGCATTGGGAGCTGCCATGGTGAGTGCTTGCTTCACTGTGGGAGGCTTCCACAACACTTTATGTGTACCAACCCAAAGGAATGAGACACCAAAGGGGATGATGTAGAAACCAATTTCAACACTTTCATATTTCAATATACATAATTTGAAAATGGAGTTTTAGGAGCTAAGTTTAGTGACAGAACAGGTAAAAATAGCTTAATCCACGAAGATTATGATTATTCCGCATCCTAAGCAATGCCCTCCCTTGTACTATTTTACATTGAGAAAATTGACCCAAGCATTAATTCTTGTAACTCATATTTGGAAGGTGTAAAGTTTGAATCTGGTTAAAACACCTACTATCCTAATTATGTTTCCAATGGTTTTCATCAGTCCCTCCTGGAAGAGTATAGGAGTACCTTAAATTAAGTCATGACCACTACCTTCTACATCCCTTTACAATTCATTATTTACCATCACACAATATTTTTGCATTATACAGTCCGAGTTTCTGGCACAGTCGTTACATGAACCATAAACAAACACGATATTTTGCAAATATACTTACTCAGTAGCATCAATTAAATCTTCAAAATGAATACTTTCTGAATTGTTCTTTGATGCATCAGCATCTTCTAGCCCACCATTTGCTGCCACATCAGTGTCTGTTTCTAGTTCGCCATCACCAATAACTTCAGTCTTCACAAGCTGGAAGCTGGGTGGTGGTATATCAGAGTCATCATCACACTCTTCAAGATCACCTTCTGTTTGATCCTGAAAGTAAATAAATGGTTCTATCATGACAAACACACTCTGGGAAGTACCGTGGAACAATGTATAATAATTCTTCTATGTAACCCTCAATTTCATGGTGGGTGAATTATTACATGGTTCTGTTTTTACCTGACATCAAAATTTAACACTAGACAGTTGTATTTACTTATTACATTCTTTCCATGTCATGAATGGGTCATATTCTAATGTACTATGTCCTAAACACAGGAGGTATAAATAAAAATACTACCATTTACTCAAGCTACAAAGGAAGAACAGAAAACCAAAGACTTTTAATTCATGTACAATCTTGTGAAGATTTCAGACAGAACATTTGCACAAAATTGACTGTATACACAAAATGTATCAATTTAAAATACTAATGACAAATTTCAATGCTCTCAGTTATAAACTGGGGGATTCAATCCAATGTCATCACATCAATGAAGATGTAAGGNAGCTGTGTTATTTCCAGTCTGCTTTTACCGTTCTCACGGTCTTGTCGCTTGCAGATTTCTTATACTTTTTCTTCTACCCTGAAGATGGAGGCGATACGTTCCTCCGAAACGTCGGTTAACACCACATATACACGGTGCCAAATCCCAGAAGACTGCTTTCTTCATAGTCACCGCCGTGAAAGCCTCAAATCATACAAAGATGTAAGGTATTTCCAAGTAATACACAATGATGTGTGCTATTTGTTAACACTTTCATTGTGCACAGAATACAGAAAAACTGTATGTCATTGTAAACAAGAAACCTAGAAATAATACACAGTTAAGTGTTCAACCTGCCCGGCTGTATGGATATGAGATGTGGATTCTTATAGAGTATGGACAAGAAGAGACTGGAGGCAACACCAGATGTGATTCCTCAGGCAAACTTCCAGATATATGGTTATTAAGCAAAACCACTGTGGCCACAGCCATTTTCATGACTAATGAGTAACTTTTCATTAAAAATCTTTTCCAAGTCTTCAGACATATTTTCTTTGTATCTTATGCGAATTAACTGACTATTTTTATGCAGGTGTTGTGGGCTTGGGCTATGTGGCTGCAACTTTCCGCCTTTATTTCTTGAAAATCAAGTATCAAAACAAACTGGCAGGTGCAAATCTTTGCCTAGGGGTGAAAGAACATCCAGTAAGCATGTTCCCATTTAGTAAGATTTTCTGTAGTAAGGTAATCACATTTTCTTGACACTTTCATTATATTGTATATAACAATCTTCTTCATTGCATTTGTTTTACATACAACTTGCTACGTGTTTTTGGTTGTGTGACCACAGAACACAATTATAACTTTTAAGTACAGGGACGGGAAAAGTTTGCTTCAGAATTGCTGCACTAAGGGACCATATGTACAATGACACAATTAGAGAGCAAGATGGCGCAGCTAACACAGTACAGAATATGGAAAAGAATGGTGGAGTGACAGAAAATTCTGACATTCAAAACTTATTGTGGTGTTTCATATGAATGGAAAAGAATGCAAGTTAATTCTTTCAAATCACTGCTGTCTGAGCGCTTTTAAATCAGGCAAATATTTAGTACAGATAAGAATAATACAATATTTGCTACAACAAACTAACTGTAATTCTGTAGTAAACTGCAGTCGATATCCAATTTTTTCTCAAAGAGGAATTATAAATTTGTTTCTAACTTTGTACATAGTCACAGTTTGCTGATATCACCTTCCTTCAGTCATTTTAGCAGGGGAATGGGTTGCATAAATTATTTTATATAATTTCTATAATTCAAGCCAACTCTGTGGTTTTCGTTTGATCCGCTCTTATACACATAATATAATACATAGAGGAAGACCAAGCAGTGGGCCCTTAAAATATCTGGTTTATATATCAACTTACCTCTGATTCCTCCAATGATGTTACTGCAGATTCTTCATGTATGTCATCCATGTTACCAACATAAACTAATGATGCTAGAGGGGAGGAAAACAATTATTAGTTTATTGAGCTTGTTTCCCATGTAATCTACAATACTTTTTCTAAAATACCTTTGAGGGTATTTCACACTTTCAGCAGGCAACCTTAGAGAAGAAAAGTTTTGTGTGTTCAATGACATTTGGGTTCCCATTGTGTGTTCAAAACAGAATCTTGTAACCTTATAACGATGATACAATGACACACCCTCAAAGATGTTTTAGACTGAAAATAGCACCAGTACAAATCAATGAAACTACAAAGGAAAGTACTATGTAATTATAAATATGTAACTATTCTTCACAACTGTCACATTCATAAATGTGGGAACTTTTTCAGTAGGCTTTGTTTGAATTGTGTGGTATAGCATTACTTTATGTTGTATTAAGATGGCTGCAGATTTGATTCCCTTTATTAATCAATTAAAATATTTAATTTTTCACATGTTCCTAAAAGTGAATACAGATTCAAGGAGACCNACTGAATTTGAAATAAATGCTGAATGCTGAATGCTGAATGCTGTTAAATAGGCCCTGTAACTGCTATGGATGAGAACTTACAAACAAAAACAAAATTTATATTTGTATTTGTATTTATTAGTCCACCATAGATCCATAAGAAATTACAATTTCACCGGATGTAGTTAATGTCAATAAATATATACAGTCAGCCTTGCAAAATTGTACTTGTCCAACAAATACACGACAGAAAAATATATAAAAAAAGTCTCAGATATAAACTGAATTCTACAAAGAGTACAAATTATTAAGCTTCTCATTGCGTAGCACTGCATTCAACCACATGTTAATTCTTCTGTCTCAGACAAAAATGTTCTTTTCAGTACTTCATTTTCAGAC
>NW_019730103.1:719345-764427 GCF_002891405.2 Cryptotermes secundus | reverse complement strand
TCAAAAGAAAACTAGTAAAATATAAAATCTCATGTTCTCACAATGGTACTTCTGAAGGGCACCATTATTTGGGTTCTTATGCCCTGTAGTCTGGCAGAATACAAGACTATATGGTGTCACATCCCAGAATACATAGTACTCTTCTTCAGGTAAATTATAGACTTGTGCATTTTAATCTTTAGTTATAGACAGGAAGACAAATTATACACCAAATTTCAGTAAGCATTCCCCAAATTTAAATTCCACTTTCATAAAAATTATTTTATGAGTCCAAGTACCAAAAATCAAGAATGATCCAACCAATAAAATATTTTCGTATGCTAGAAAAGTAATTAAATTCAACATACCAACTGGACAAGTATATCAACACCAAATTCCGCTAAAACTAACAAAAAATCTATAACAACTAATGCAATCACTTGGGTCAAAAACAACAGATGATGAAAAACTAACACTAAAGGAATCCCACACACTGTATAAGATAACAGAAGAATGGTGGCTTCCTGTACAATTTTGGGGACAATGTTTTTTAGTTGGTTAGTTAACAGTCAGTATGAAGACTACAGGGCATTGAATGATTAATGAATATGGAGCAGTTGGTGGAATGAGAATTGGCAAAGGAAACTTAAGTAATCAGAGAAAGTCCACCCTATACGCACTGTGAACCACAAATCCTGTACGAATTGATCTGGGATAAAACCCAGGCTGGGCAAAGTTGAACCCCCTTTTTCTGACAAGGATATTTAAGATAAGAACATTAATGTATTCCCACTTTCATGGTGAATTGTATGGTAGGTCTAAGACAATTTATGTGATGTGGAGAGTCCTTTAACTGTTCTGACCCATGAGGCCACATGACAAAAATATGTTACCTGTGTCACCTCACTGGTCTCTATCTACTGTATGTAGTGCTAATATTCCAAAATATTCCAAAATACCTGATGACAGAAGAAGCAACTTCAGAAATGCTGCGTTAGTTTAACTAAAACAAGACAATGGAAAATGTCTAATACATGCTGCCAATCTAATACCTTAAAATAAGCTACATCTACTGTCAAGGTATCAGCTACAGTAACACAAATCTAGTGTTTTTCAGATAAGCATATATAACCTTAGGTTAGCCTAGTATAAGGAATAGTTTTATGTCATGAGCCAACAGACCCTTTTATGTCACATGAAGATAGAGACATCTTTTGATCCAGACAGTTGACAATGTAGAAATTAACACATTTTCATGATAATTTCAGCAGTTAATGCACCATCATTTAATAACCTAGGAAAAAAGAAATAAGCATTAATTCCTCATTAGAATACTGACCACACTTTCTCTGCCACTAAGCTTCAGTTCTGGCTGCCTGTGTTTCCTCACGTCTGCTGCTGGCTAAATACCCATGTCAGACCAGTACTCAGAGATGCCAACATTGATTAACATTACTAGTTACAAAGGCACTCCCACCTGGAAGCACACCCTGGTGACCTATCATGGTAGTGCTAACATTACGGTAGTCTAATATTAACATATACATGGTGTGTGACATATGCATATAATCACTTTCAAACACACCAATAAAGACACTATTTAAAATATATTGTGAGAACTCTCATCCCAACATTTTATTTTCTAAAAATTTCAAAGAAGATGCTACAGTCATCAATAAGTACCTCTGACTCATACATTTCTACAGAAAATGTCATATGAAAACAGAAAATATGGAAACATTTTGTGTGCAATGATACACATGTAAGACAGGTCATATGGAAGTTGGTAGTAATCTAAAAGTAATAAATTTTTCACACATGGGGGGCCTTGCAGTATAAGAATATTCTATGTAAGATTTGAGGTTTCTATTCCAGTTTTGTGTGCATGCTATGCAACAGTCTTTTAACTGTATATTTATACTTCCCATTTCAAAGGTATGCACATTAGAACTGGCACTAAATGATTTCTTACTACACACTTATCACATTGAAATAAGCACACTTTTGGCTTGCACTGGAAGATTAGTTTCATCAGTTGAGTTACATGGGAAATTTCATCACCAGCATACAAATACATATACAACTGGAGAGAACTGGGGCATGGAATGTCTACATATATACTCCTTATATTTAATTCTGTAACTTGTGTCGCAGACACAATAAATAATTCTGAACTTAATTCACATACTGGGCAAAATTTCTAAATCAGTATTATACGAGTTTACGAAAAACATTATTTCCAAACAGTAACAGGCAAAAATGCAAGTACAACTGTCAAATAATAACATATTAAACTGTATACCAGGCCGAATTACTGTCAGTCAATGCTGGTCATAACTGACACATGAATTTCATATGAAAGAAAAAAGAAAAAAAGGTTCAAAACAACTCATCAGGTTCCCCAGTAAGAAAACTGGTTGAAAACTTCGTATCTTCAGCAGCATTTATAGAAATGCCTGTATCTAGGTCAGTTCCTAAAATGACGAAGATCTGTATAAGAAGTTATGAGATTGTAAAACATAATCCGATCCATTCACGCGTATCTAGCCTATTGTAAGAATTCATAACTTCTTGGTTATAAAATTGGGTCACAAAAACTAACTCTGATCACTACTCAGGGTATTACACGTTCAGCTTTACTGCTTTGACAGTAACAACTTTCCCGCAAAAATATTTGGGATCATACTTCGATTTCTATTTCCACACTCAACAGAACTCCACATGCACAGCAACAGAAACTTTCAGACGAATGGATTATATACGATGCAAACGTACTATCCACGTTTAATTCATCCCATTCAACTAGCTCTCAAAGCTTTCTGCTAACAGCCGCAGCTTTGGCAGTACACTTCAGCGTACCGGTATAACCAACAGTGAGATCAGATTTTACCCGTCCTGCGCTGTCTATGGAAACTATCTCTTTGAGCCACAAATTTGAACACTTCATATTAATCGTTCAGTTCCATAATATATAAATAGCTTGGGCAAAACGTAATTTAGATTTATGACAATTTTCGTGTTTGTAAAGGATGAATATTTCAGTAGTAATTGGCATACTCAAATCATTCATTGGAACATTTTCTCCTGCTCAAACATCAGCCTGCGCAGCGCTTGAAAGTGCTAGAAAATGCGTGGTGTATGTGCGCAGAAGGTATTGCCTTTGGAGTTGCATCAGAATACACGTGAACGAAGTTAAATTTATCTTGTGAAATAACAAAGCGAAAGTATTCGAAATTTAAAATGTTGTTAGCCGGTAGGATTATTGGTAAAAAAGCATTCGACTGTACAAGTTTTACATTTAATTTATCTGGTAAACAAGAATTCAGCACTTTACTTAAGAAGGTATGTACTAGCCTTTCATGATTCAGTTTAATCAATAGCGTGGTTTAGAATAGATTAATTTCACACGTATTTTTCATGAATATGAAAGAAGAAGAGAAGACATATTCAGATTTTGTGGTTATGGAGAAAAATTGTCAAATGTAGGCTCTTTGGCTTAATGGAATTTTCTAAATCTATGAGAACCGGCTTGTGCCTGAGTTCAGAGTTCACTCGACAGCGACGGAAGACCTTAACAAAGTTACATAATTTTACCTCCATATGCTTAATTTGAAAGCTTTGCTTTGGTTTTATGAACGAAATTTAAGTGACATTCGAATTTTGCAAATCCAGGTTAAGTGAACGTTGTTTTTGCCATTATGTTGTTTTTCGTATGCACAAATATCAGGCCTAAAGGGAATTGTTTAACCAAGGGTTGGATTTGAAGATACTCAGGATGATAAACATACACCATATTAAGAAGAAAATTAAATATTGCATGATCATAGCACCATCCTGAAATACAACGTGATCTTGGGCACTGATAATGGGTGTGATTTTTATAAAATAAATAAGTGGAAAAATACCTTATTTCAGCTACAAATAATCATGAATGGTTTTTTGTTCAGTATATTTTGTTCGTGGTGTACCGGTGTCACCTTGTAATACAGAAATGCAAGTTATTTACATATTTTTTTTCATTTAATTTCATTTTTATTATCATTCAACAATCCATACATACAGGTATTACAACCATTTGGATAGGGAAATTGTCATTTTACATCTAATTCTCATGTGTATCTTTACAGTATACACTGTAGCACCCTAATATAGGGGGTTTGTCATCTGAATAATATTATCTAGATCTACAGTCCATTTGCGGAGATGTGAGACAGCGTAAACAAAGCAAGCCCCGCGTCGCCACAGCTGACAGCAAGGAGTGGACAAAGCGCGCAGTTACTTCAGTGTACTCACTGCATTCGGACCTATGTTAACCTGCATTCAGATTGAAGATTGAACTTTGGACGCCCCTGCAATGGTACACCCATCACGTGATCGCTGCATGATTTCATTCAAAGAGCGAAGGAGATACCGCGTGCATTTGTTTACGAGGACTCTCTCGCCTCCGCGAATGGACTATAGTTACCATTAATTTCATTGTCTTTACACAAATACAACAAATTAATCAGCTACATATTACATTTACACACTTGATGAATCAAAAGACATAAATTTATCTACAGAATAAAAGGAATGTTTCAGCAAAAAAGATTTTATTTCCTTTTTAAATGAGTTAAAGTTTTCCCTTTGTTTTATTTGATTGGGGACCTTATTATACAAACTAATTCCCATATTTATCAAACTCCTCTTAAAAATAGCTGTATTACAGTGCTATACGTGAAAATTTAATTTTCTTCGTGTGTTATAATTATGAATGTCTTGTAGCCTTGTATTTTTTGATAAAGCATGTCACCTCCAATATATACAGAGAAGGCAATGTTAAAACATTGTAATCTTTAAAAATTTGTCTACCTGACGTGTGACTACTAATACCACTAATCACTCGAAGAACCCGCTTTTGCAATTTAAAAATGCTTTTACTTTCCCCATCCCCACCCCACAATAAGATACCATTTCTCATACATGACTCAAAATTCGAAAAATAAATAATTTTTATCATATATGGAGTCATTATTTCTTTTAATATTTTCACCATATAAATTACTTTGCATAGCTTTGCTTTTAGAAATTGAGCATGAGCGCACCATTTTAGGGTTTCTGTCATGTGAATTCCAAGAAATCTCAACTCTGACTGATATACTATTTCTGTATTATTAAAAACTATTTGTGGTCTTATCGGATCTCTCCGCTGTTTTGAATGAAATGACATGGCAGATGTCTTTTAATATTTATTACAAGTTTATTTTTTTGAAACCATATTTCTAATTCTTTCATAATGTTCATTATTTTATATTGAAGGTCAAGTTCATCTTTTCCAGTAATTAACAAATTGGTATCGTCTGCATATAAAACCAGCTTTGTTCCTTGAACATTTTCTGTAAGATCATTAATGTATAGTAAAAATAAAAGCGGCCCCAACACTGATCCCTGTGGTACACCATACTTCACTTTCCTACATGATGAATTATAACTGGTTTTGACACTGCCGTCAGTGTTTTTTATTTCTACATATTGGATTCTGTTTGACAGGTAAGACCTGAACCACATATTTGGCACGCCTCTTATGCCATATGAGTCTAGTTTCTCTAAAAGTATATTATGGTCTATTACATCATATGCCTTTGATAAATCAAAAAATAATCCTATGGCATATAGGCCGTTACCTAAGGCCTCCTCTGTACTTTCAATAAAAGACTGACTTGCTGTGTCAGTTGATTTATTCTTTCTGAAGCCATTTTGTGCCTCTGTTAATATATTATTTTGAATTAAAAAGGCATTAGCCTATTATACATCAGTTTTTCTAATATTTTGGAAAGTGTCGATAAAATGGATATCCGCCTGTAGTTTTTAATATCATGATTTTCCCCTTTTTTGTGCAGAGGTATCACTTTAGCTAATTTTAATCTATGTGGGAAGGTGCCTGAGCTTAAAGAGGCATTGTAAATATGAGCCACTGGGCTTTTTACATAATTTATACAATTATTAACAAGATATTCTGGTATCTTGTCATATCCTGCAGATAATGTACATTTTAGACTATTTGTTACACACTCCATGTTATATTCAGTGACTGGATGGAAAAATATGGTATTAGGGCAGCAGTTTATCCTTTGTTTCTGCTACTGTGTGTTTTTGTTATTGTTGTTGTTTTGACTTAAAAGGTCATCAACTATTTCAACAAAGAAATTATTTAACATATCTGCCACACTTCGCGGATCTGATATTATTTTTGTACCGCTAAACAGTTGGTTTTTCTCATCACCCTTGCATGACTTACCAACTTCATTTTTTATTAAATGCCACATAGCTTTCATTTTATTTTGAGACCTTGAAACATACTTATCATTTGCTATTTTTTTTGCTTCTTTCATAACACACTTATAATTTTTTTTTATATCAGGTGATATATTCCAGCATGTCCCTAGACAGATTATGCTGTTTTTTAGAACCATTTAACAGTCTCATCCTTTTACCAGAATTTCTTATGCCCTGGGTAATCCATTTGTTTTTCCTTGTCATTTTCATATGAACAGTCTTTTCTGAAAATGCTACATTATAATAATAAAGGATTGTGTCCATAAAATCATTAAAACTAGCACTTGCATCTGAGTTTGAAAAACTCTCCTCCCAAAGCTCCTTCTGCAATAAATAATTAAACTCCTGGATACCCTCTTTAGTGAACTGTCTTTTTCTGCTCATTTTAGGACCCCTCTCTCATCTATTTACATTAATCTTTAGTGTTTGTGCCAAGTGGTCTGAATAACCCAAGTCCAATACTGATGATTTACATTTCAAAACTTGCTTGTTTGTTACTATGACATCTATCTGTGTTATGGAATTCTTTGTGACCCTGGTTGGGGATGTAATTATGTTGGCCAAATTATACAACCAAAGCAAATTTTTTAGTTCTCGTACTCTTACACTGTCATCTAAGAAGTTTATGTTCCAGTCACCACATAAAATTAGTTTTTTCTTTTTCAACTGCACATTTTGGATTACAATTTCCAAATTTATTAGGAACATGTAGAAGTCACCATCTGGTGACCAATAAATACACACAACTATTTTGTCCTTCATCAGTTCTACTATGGACATTTCAAAATCTTTTTCCTTACCTAATTTATGGAAGTAGAATAGTTCTGTAGTTTGTACATACTCTTTTACATATATACATGAACCACCATGTTCATAACTAGTTCTGCTAAACTTACTTACTAGTTTAAAATGCTCAATATTTGTTAATTCTAACTGATCCTCCTTTAGTCAATGCTCAGTAAAACATAGTATATCAACATTTTTTAGGTCAGATTGTAATAAAACAGTTAGTTCCAGTATTTTATTTTTTAAGCTCCGCACATTATGGTAGAGGATTTGTATATTATCTGCCTTTATATGAGTCATGTTTTTATTTTGTTGTCTCCCACCCATAAAAAATCATCCCTTCTTTTAGAGGGTGGTTTTCGGAGTCTTCATGATGGCATAATTTTTGTCGTGTCTAAATTTTGATCCTGATTGAGATCCCAGCTAGAATCTTTAATGTCAGCCACCAGATGTGGACTGCCATTTTCTTGGGAAATCAGTGAAGTCAGGGTGTGATCAGTCTCATTTGGCTTTAAAACCCAAATACTCTCTTGCTTTCCTATCATGTCACAGTCTGTATTCAAGAGGAGCTGGGACTTCCTGTCCTGATCACTCCCATCAACAATCTCCACACAAGGGGTCAACTTATCGACTAAATTACTCTGCACATCACCCAGACCATTCCACTTTAACACAATTGGGACCGATTTGTTTATGCTAAACAGATCATTTATCACTGTTGCTACTCTTCTAGCAGTATGCTCTTTCCCTCGAGAGTTTAAATGCAATCCATGTCTTGTGAATAAGTTCTGAGCTGAGTCTACTGTTACTACAGAAAGATTTAAATAAACCTTTTTTAGTTTCTCAGGTTTTCTATAATCACTCGAACTTCATCATTTACATAGGAGTTTGGTGAAAGGTCATATCTGGGTGGGACATTTATCACAATAACATTTGTGTGATTAAGAGTACTTATTATCTGTTATTTTGTATGAAGNCCCAGAAGACAACTTTCTTCATTGTCATCGCCGTGAAAACCTCAAAACTTACACAAGAGTACTTATTATCTGTTATTTTGTATGAAGAGAGACATGCTACTAGGGAGGTAAAATTGTAACATGTTGAAGGCAAAATTGTTGAAGACTAGACATGATAGTAAATTCTAGTGTTTAAGTAAAGCACAAAGAAGCAACTTGAATGATCTTTTTTTCTGTGAACAGAACTAACCTACAGTCCTGGACTATGTCCATCGTCCTGTTTTTTATATAAAACAGTGTTTTGTAGACTGGATTCTGCCTCTGTCTCCATTTGGTACATACTCAGTTGAGTCCAATTGATAGTTCTAGCCCCTTTCCCCAGAGATTGTGTTTCTGGATGTTATCCATCATCCTGCTCTTTCATTTAAGACCTTTTGGAGACTGGGTTCTGGCTCTGTCTTCAGGTGGAACCTATAAAGTTTAAGTTTCTCTCATCATGAAGGAAAATCTTGCTAATAATGTTAAGTAAGTAAAGTAAAGGTATCCCTGTAACAGGCCGTTGAGGCTTATAGGGTTGTGAGATGTTGAGGTTACCACATTTTCTAGACAATCGGCTCATAGATGGTGGCAAGGTTGTCAGCCTTATGCACCAGCCACCCTTTACCCCTGGTACTCATTTCTGTTAGAGGCTGAGTCAACCCCAGAGCCATAGTGCGGCTGGAGGTAAGGATGTCAGATGTAATAATTTATTCCAGTAGGTTCAACAGATTGGTGTCTGCGATGCAGAATTGAAAGGCACGTGGAGAGAGTCCAGTGGCAGGTAATGGCAGTGTTACTGGATGTGTCCTGGGTGGGGGCACAGGAGAGTGAATCACGTGTTTTCATATAAATACAAAGTTCTGGTGCTGAGAAGATGAACATTAACTTGGCAATTCAGTGAAGCCTTGCCTTGCCTTGTTGTTCCTAGAGTTCTGACAATTGCGACAATGTACTGATAGATCAGTTTCCCTCAGCTGTGATAGTGGTGCGGCCAGTGGTTCATCTGTATAATTGTTCTCTGTCATCTGTGTCACTTATTTTTGAGCAGTCACTTTTGTCTCTTAAATTCTTGGTGATAAGTTGTGTAACTGTATCTTGAACTGTTTCTTTGTAGCAGTCATGCAGTTTTTTTGCATATTGGACACACAAAATCCAGTTCTTGGTAACTCTCAGTGACCATGTTAGTATCTCTGTGTGGACAGTCCAAAAGTGTTAATGAATTATGCAACTTCTCCCTTTAGTTTTTGTACCATAACAGTTTGATTGGGGTAAGGAGGAGGAGGGTAAGGAGGCAATCTGAGATCAAGGAAGGGACCAATGTCATTTGCTGTTTTATATAATGCAGCGTGAACTGATAACTCAGGTGTGCTTTTTGCAAGGTCACATGCAGTACAGTTCTTTTACAGCCATTCTTGAATGTCTTTTTTGCTAGACCCTGTGTTCGGAACTTTGTTTATATGTTGCTAGAGTCGTAGCGGGCACTGTTCATGGTTGTGATGCAGCATAGCACAATCTCCTAGATGATTAGAAATATGTTTATGAACATGTCTTTAAAACGGTTAAAACTGTTAACATTTGTCTAGGGGTGATAATTGGAGTGTCACATATGTGGACATGAACAGAAGATCACACCCTCAGAAAGGAAGCCTGTTTTTGCTGATCATATGTGGCACACAACAAGACTTCCTGGAGGAGCTTTCACCTCTTTCTTTCTTGATGAATCATGTCAAATATATTAATTTTTAATGGTTCTGGTCAACTCATCCTTCACCTAAACAGAATACAGGGCACAGAAAATGGGTTATGAATTGCCCAAAGGAACTTGGTTTGAGCAGCCATAATACACCTTTCCACAACCAACTGGTGCTCATTCTGTTTGACCGCAATGTTTTGTAAGTTGAGTAAATTGAGACTTCAGAACTGCTGTAGTATATCTGTCTCACTTCATGAGCAAATTTCTTTGAAGTGGGAAATTTTTCCTCAGCATAGAATCTGAAAGTAGTTCTACATAGAACATCTTTCTCAGAGTCCATGCTTTTGTAACCCACTTCTGCATTCTCTTTCCAGGAGACCTGAATATTGGAAATATTTTCTGTTGAACTGACATCTTTGTATGAATTTTTGATACAGCATGTACCCACCTGTATGCGAAACCTGAAGAGTCAGTTCCTGCTCTTTGGAGAAATGCGTTTCTTACTCCCATCATCTGATAACAATTTCTTAAAGATATGTATGTGTTGAAGATAATTTTCAGTTTAGTTGGCGCAAAATCACTCTTATTTTTTGAACAGTATCTGTTGCATCACTGTGCTGGGGTTTTCAGGTGTCATATTGAATACTGTTTACAAGAAAAAGTAATGAAACACAACAATTATTAGTCAGAACATAACCAAACATGGCACTGGTATTAAATGTATATCTTGGATTCAAATGGAAAGATGGAAACACAACAGCTGCACTCTTCAACTTATTCAAATCATGTGCATGCAAGTTCTTGGTCTCAAGTTGATTGTAGGCTGTAACAGAGTAGAAGATGTGTTTGTTAGGTCCCTAACAAGTAGAAGACTTTGGTCTATTTGTTTATGAAGTAATTATGGTTACATTAACTTTGGATCCAGTCATCATAAGAATACAAGGCTGGGACTCTGGATTTGAGCTGTGTTGATTGGTGTTAAGTATATTTTGAGAGTGCATGTGATACATTAATGTGCTCTGATACAGCTGAAGCACATGTATTCTGTAGTAGGCAGTGGTGGAGTGCGGGGTAGGACAGTCATCTGCCACTACCTGTGACATAGCTCTGACTCATATGTCTTTAAATTTTCTCTTCTGTAATTTGTCTGACCACTGATGCGAGAATAATGCTCTACAAATATCCATTAGACTTGGGTGTAGCTTTTCTTTTAATTGACATGTGAACATTTATGGAAAGTCTTAATTGCTGAATTTGCAGAATGTTTGGGATATGAATAGATTCTCTTGTTTTTTGAACGTGGGGTTTGATGTCTTAAGACAACTTGGCATTCAGTATGCAAAAGCAAGCATTCATAATGAAATGTTATTATATTTTTGAATGAGAAACCTGTATGAGAACAGACTTTTGATGTTGTAACATCATCAAGTGGTTGTAAATACTTTGTGGTGGTAGCACAAAGCAGAGCTTCTTGGTAGATTTAGCGTCACAAAGCCTCATCTTTTCAGTTGTGTGCAGTCATCATATACAACACAAATGTGAGAAGTGTTATCACATCATTGCCTTGCTTTCATTCCGCAGAAATAGAAACCTGAGTCGGTCATATATTAGAAGGACTAATGGCAGGTTAGAAAGTCTGTCAGTATGCGATTGGTGAGATTCTAGCTTTCTTTACAACAATCACTTTATTTCTGCCATTACACATTACTGATTACCCTTCTGTCAGATTGACACACTGAAAAAGTTCATAATGAAGGGGTTGATTAAAGCATTGTTCTTAAGAATGAAGTTGGTATAGCTGTTGTACATATTTATCATGTTTTCAGACATCATTACCAAGTGGTGTATCTGTGCTGAGTGATGTTTTTAGACCATTATATATATGTATATGTCTGTGGTTATATTTTCAGACAACTTCCCCAGCCTGCTCTGTGAACCAGCATAATGACATACAAACAAGGCACAAGTAAGTAGTTTAATAACAAATTATTTTTATAGCAGGGGTGCTAGTGAGTGGGGCTGTTTTGCAAGGGTTGTGGTCTGTGAATGATCATAAAGAGTTTGCAGTTAAACTGTCAAATATCTTCACTTATTTATATTAACTACATATATTTTTAAGTTTGATTTGTTTCATTCTGGTCTGTCACAATAACAATTACAAATTATAAATCACTCCGTCCAATGTGACCTGTAAGTTTTTTACTACATAAAAACTTAACACCCTTACATGTTTTGGTCTCTGTGGACCATCTTCAGAGGGTAAACATCACTACAAATAGGAAACCACTATCACATAATTTGTTTACACGCAAAGTACGTACACTTACATGTTACAGCACACAGTACACAGAATAGAACATTTCACAAACACAGCAGTTTCCTGGGAATGTAAGTTTTAAAAAAATTGTATAAAATTCTTTGATGCTAATTAAAAGTTTTTTAGATTGTCAGTAATTAAAATTCGTAAACCATGCAGGCTTGTGTTCATCCTCCCATCGTCTCCCTTATATGGGGCAGATATTGTGCCACCTGGCTATCTTGATGTGGAGGTTCTTTATATCATCCAGGGTTTGCTCATGGCTGCTGTGCTGTTTTCACTGTTCAGTGAAGTTACCAATGACTTGCCATCATTTTTCATGCTGTACCACATACTCTACACACCACTGTGCACATTTTACACTGCGATTGAACAGGATTGCCAGTATAACACCAATGACAACATGTGTTTCACTTAGCATACCACCTTGTTATAAGCAAAAACTCTTGATGCATACAAGATATGTACATGAAAGTGGAAACTTTTGAATCCATTGTGGGTGAGTGGAAATCTTAACATTCTTGAAAACACTACTGCAACTCACTGTATATATTACACCCAAAAATATAGTCACACTAGAGAATTTAAACTTCACTTTACACTCGACATTATTGTGACCAAAACAACATACATTATACCCACCACTCTGTCACCCAGAACTAAGATATGAATTCAAAAAAATAACTTCTTCAATGGGAACTAGAAATTCACTTTGCACCCTCTTCTTACAAGTACTTATACTAATGCAGAAAAAGAAAAATAATAATCATTCTGACTAATGACTTATATGTGTAATATTCAGAGGCTACATACCAAAACTGCACCCCGTTTTCTGTCATACCAAATATGCACTCATAAAATCTAATTCACTCTCTACCCATATAACCACTGAAACACATTTTGTGCAAATCACTGTACATTCTTCACACTAGATTATTAATAATAGTGCAAGAATGACCTCAAAGGTACACTGTGTTTCACTACATACCCACTATTCTTATATGCACTTACTGTCGTTAAATCAATAAATGTACGTTTTGGTGTATTCTTCCTTCACACATACTTCAGTTTCATGGTTCAGAGGGAAAAGACTTCGATTTCGTTGTGGAACAAAGGAAACACATGTTTGTAAAGTTTCGTGCACTCGCCATTACTCTGTCCAGGATAATACACACATTGAAGCCTACCATTTGTATTATCTCACTGAATCTTTTAAGATATACTTTCAGGCAGATAATTAATCAGAACTTTTACATATATCTATATAAACATACACACATAACACCGTCTTATTATTTATAAACACCTGTTCATACCAGGAAAGAAACGCACCTTGATTTTGTACACTGGATATGTAGGTCACAGTGACAGGGCAGCCAACCTCTTAACTTGACTGAAACAGAAACATTCCATTATCAGTTCGATTTCAGGACATTAATTTTTGACCCTATTTTTTACTCATTTTCGTGTATAATATTATTCAGCTTCCTATGCAGGAAGGGAAATTCGGGCGAAACAAATGCCAAGCAGTCAGTGATATGGTCGCGTATCTATCGACGAGAGAGAAGGGAACGATTTCACTGATAATAAAGATTTTTCGTCATAACGTTATGCCATTGGAGGGCAGCATAATACCATAATAAGTGATATTCAGTACTCATTTGTATGACCGTGGGGGATGCGCAAACTCGTGAGGTGGTAGCGACGTTTTCGACACAATCTAAGCTATCACGTAGCAATATAACCTCGGAATATAAGGGCATAGATTGATATTATGGGTAGAAAATGAGTGAACACGCTCAATTTCATACATTACATGATATTTCGATTTATATTCCGTGTTACGACAGACGTATATTACGTTCCATTAAATAGCAGCTCCGCAAATGACGTCACTGTTAGGCGTGCGCAGTGAACTACTGCGATCACGTAGGTATCTCAGGGGTAGCATTCGCTGATGTTAGGTTGGGTTAGGTTAGGTTAGGTTAGGTTAGGTTTGCGCAGTAGACTACTGCGCATCCATCTGTACCTTGGAGGGGGCGAAGCTCGGTAATTTACGCTAATGTTAGGTTTTGAGTGTAGATTATGACAGGTGTGCGCAAATGACTACTGCACAGTTGAGCACTGTTTGGCCGTCGGCAATATATTACCATTGAATATCTGATAGCGTATGAAACCTTTATATATTTATACGGGACATTTTGTATCTGTATTTTCTCACATGTTAAATCTTGCATATATTTTTCTGTTAAACTCTCTATGTAATCTATGAAACCTGGCATATATTACGATATTTATATTGGTCGTAAATTAATTTTTTCCGAAATATTGACATTTCAGAACGCCCTCAGGATATCCCAGATATCTTGATTGACTCTTATAATTTCCTATAGTTACCTAAATATTCTCTTTTCGAATGTTGCCAGTATTAACTTTATTATGTTTTTTTTTTCATATGTGTAGCATATAGATATACTTTATGTGAAATGTATCCACCCCACAATAATAGTGCTGAACTATTGGTTGGGGAAATTACTGATTACAATGTGAATCTAAGGAAATATTATTCGACACTCTTCTGAGCATTAAAACACAAGATGAACACATCACTATATATGTTATAGACTAATGTATAAAATACAATTACAAGATTAGCATCTGAAATAACTCGTGCTTTCTTGCACACAGTGTGATTCTGTAAGCACTTTAATAGATAGAAAGAAAATAATTCCCTGTTGCCGTATACTTCCTGCTCACACATGTAAGCCTGGAAAATTAGATGGCAAGAATGCAATATTTCTTTCATTTGCTATGTTTCGTGATGCATGACACTACTTGTTGAGGGGACGTAAATGTTTGATTCCTGAAGCTCACTTGGAAAATTATATGTCATATTCATATTCTTCAAATTATTGTGGTGCTTGTTTTGTAGGTCTGAAGGTGTCAAGGGAGCTGTTATCGGAATTGACCTTGGTACAACCAATTCTTGTGTAGCGGTGATGGAAGGAAAACAGGCCAAAGTAATAGAAAATGCCGAAGGATCGAGGACAACACCATCAGTAGTTGCATTTTTGAAAGGTCTGTGTTTTTATTTAAGGTATTTGATTGGTCTATTTTTTTTATTGCTAGTGGTGTGGGACTAAGTCCCTTGTACTGCAGTCATTTCTGGCCTATTGTACCAACCCCAGATGATACGTGAGGGTGACTGTGTAGCAATTGGTGGAATGAAAATTGGCAGGGGAAACCGAAGTACTCGGAGAAAACCTGTCCCAGCACCACTCTGTTCACCACAAATCCAACTTGACCAGACCCAGGATCGAACCCGGCCCGCCGCAGTGGGAAGCAAGCAACTAACCGCTTGAGCTATGGCACGGCGTTTTGATTAGCCTAAAATCAGACATTAATATCTGTAGATACTGGATTATCAAAGTTCATTCTGAAGATGTTAAATTTGTGTGAAGATTCCCATCTTCTGGGACACGAATAAGCCAAGAAAGAAATGAGCTTGAAGCACATAACAAGCCTTCAACCCTGAAGATGTAGGTGACATGTCAGTTGTCTTTCAGTTGACTATATGATGTGAGAACATCAAGCCCTGCTTAAGTTTATGATGGATCATTGTGTGCATTTGAAAAGTGTGTTTTAAGTACATTCTCTTTGTGGAGTCCTCTCTTTTCTTTATTATGTGTCAGTTGTAATGTGTTCTTTTTCATAATTTATGTATGGACTTCCATTTTTAGATGGAGAGAGGCTTGTTGGAATGCCAGCAAAACGCCAGGCAGTTACAAATTCTGCAAACACATTCTATGCAACAAAAAGATTGATAGGAAGAAGGTTCAATGATCCAGAAGTAAAAAAGGACATGTGAGTGATAATACTTTATAATTTATTTCACAGAAGATAATACAAAAGTGTAAATTTTTTTATTGTTTCCTTTTCTTCCTCCTCCAGTGTTTCCGCTTATATGTTGTCAGCTAACAATGAAACCTCTCCATCTGTTGTTTCCTTCTCAGAGCTTATTCTCTCTCTTCTGCCTTTCTTCCTTGTGACATTTCCTGTCCTCGTCTTGAACTGAGTCTTCTTTTGGTGCTTTTTCCTTTTATTTTCATGTTGAAAAGCATGTTTGGGAACCTGTCATTCTTTCATTAATAAATTGTGCCTGTACCATATTATTCAGTTGTCTTCTGAAGCATATGTCTAAGTTCTTGCAGTGTTCTTGTTTCTGTTATGCTGTCCTGATATCTTTGTTGTATATTTTAGGAAAACTTTGTCATACAAGATAGTCCAAGCGTCAAATGGAGATGCGTGGGTAGAAAGTACAGATAAGAAGATATATTCACCTAGTCAGATTGGTGCTTTTGTACTGATGAAAATGAAGGAAACAGCCGAAGCATACCTAAGTACACCCGTAAAAAATGCTGTAATTACTGTTCCAGCATACTTCAATGACTCCCAGAGACAGGTGTGTGCATTCTTAAGGTCTTTTTATGTGTGGCATTATGATTCTACATGGGGTTTGCATTTTTGTTTATTTTATTTTTCTTTCCTAGGCTACGAAAGATGCAGGTCAGATTGCAGGACTTAATGTTTTGCGTGTGATTAATGAACCTACTGCTGCAGCTTTAGCCTACGGCATGGATAAAACAGAAGATAAAGTGTGAGTACTTACTGTGAAAGAAAGGAACAGACAGGGAAACATTTTTTTTTTTTTGAGATTCCAATACTATTCGTGCCAGAAAGTGTGATTATGGGAGGGTGGGAGTTGGAAAATAATGGGATTGACCTCTATATAGAAAGGGAAAACAGTGCCAGAAAGACATTTTTTTTTAATTTCAAGTATATGAATTGACCTTGCCATTGTAGGCACTGAAGTGTCTGTATTTTTTAGACTGGTTTTCACATGTCTTTGAGAATGTGTAACTGCAAGGAGTAACATTATAATGAAGCTCATATGCACTACACTACATATGCTACCGCGTGCCCCCAGTGTTAGTTTTATAAAGTAAAGTAAAAGTAAAGCTACCCCTGTAACAGGCCGTGAAGGCCCATAGGGTTGTGAGATGTTGAGGGTCCCACATTATCTAGACAGTCGGCCCAAAGATGGTGGTAAGGTTGTCAGCCTTACACGCCGGCCTCGCTTTACTCCCCAGGAAAATTATTTAATTAATTCCTGGTACTCATTTCTGTTAGAGGCTGAGTGAACCCCAGGGCCATAGTGCTGCTGGAAGGATTAGGTGAATTAAAAAAAATCCAATGACCTCATCAGGACTTGAACCCGTGGCCTTCCAGCTTGTAGCATAGTACCCCAATATTAGCTTTATAGTAACATTAAAGTTTGGATGTATACAGTTATTACAAAACCGTAAAAGGCAAAAATTGGAACAAATGTTGAACATTTAAGGTTTTATAACTTAATTTGACAAACTGACCCATTTTAAGTATAATGTGGAAATATACAATTTCTCATAAAAGTTTGTGGCGCACACAATGCCATGTGGAAGCACACCAGTATTCTACAACACTAGTTGCACAACACCATTTTAGAGGGTATAAAATACATTTAGAAAAGCAAGTTCCGTTTTTTTAGTCCAGTTACTGTATTATGAATTGTAGTGAAAGTAGCATTTGAAGCAAGCAGTCTTCTGAGATGTAGCACCGTGTAGGTATGGTGTTAACCGACGTTTTGGAGGAATGTGTCGGTTAACACCACATCTACACGGTGTCACATCCGAGAAGACTGCTTTCTTCATAGTCACCGCTGTGAAACCCTCAAATCTTACAAAGTAACATTTGTTTAATGATTTTGCAAAGCGGCATGCCTGCTGTAACGTGAAGTTAACGTGAGAAGTTACAAATTCTCTGTACATAGGAGAGACATGGTTGTATTCTAGCTGTGATTTGATGTTATAGGAGTGTGTGTTCTTGGATTACAGTATTGCTGTTTATGACCTTGGTGGAGGCACATTTGATATTTCAATTTTAGAAATTCAGAAAGGAGTGTTTGAGGTCAAGTCAACGAATGGAGATACATTCCTTGGGGGTGAAGATTTCGATAATACTTTGGTTAACTTCCTTGTTGCTGAATTTAAGAAAGAAGTGAGTATGGAATTTAAGTGTGAAATATGTACAGGTATCCCTTAATTTTGAAAATTAATTCCTTTATTAAATCAGTTTGTAAGGGGAAAATTCATGAAGTGAAATTGAAGTTTCCATTACTTGACATGTAGTATATTTCAGTTAATATCATTCACCATTTCTTACCTTGTCAAAGCCTGTTTGCATTTTTGGAATCGCACCTACAGTAGGCAGCTTAATCAAAGATTCAAGCAGCGAAATAACTGATTTTAAATAAGATAAAACATTTCCTATGGGAATATGTGCTTCAGGATTGTTAAACCTGGAACTTACACATTGCAGCAAGGTATTGATGTAACCAAAGATCCAATGGCTATGCAACGTTTGAAGGAAGCTGCCGAGAAGGCCAAAATTGAACTTTCATCTTCACTTCAGACGGACATCAATTTGCCATACCTTACAATGGACTCTTCTGGACCAAAACATATGAATCTTAAAGTAAGTTCCCTAAATACAGTGGAATTCCATCATGAGAAAAATTGATGCCATAACAGATATTTGATATTGGTAGTTCTAGAATCTGAATATATGTATATAAAGAATGCCATCTTCCGTGATGTAGCAACATGTAGATATTGTGTTAACTGCTCGCTGCCATCTTCCTGGTATAAGAAATCCATGAACGATGAACCAGTGTGAGCAGGTGGCTCCAAAACGTCGGTTAACACAGTATCTACACTGTGCCACATCCCAGAAGACAGCATTCTTTGTAGTCAGTGCTGTGAAAACCTCAAATCTGAAAATATATAAATTGTTTACAAACTCCCTACTGAACAGACAAAATACATCGTAAGATGAGGCACTGGCAAAACAATTCATGTCAAAACTACTACACCAATACCATGGGCCTCAAAGCAATTTATTACATGTATACAAGTCTAGAACATACCGTTATGCTTGCAGGAATATAACAAAATTGCAACAACTGACTTAATGTTATGGAATATCACATTAAGAACTTTTAACCTTATTTTATGCCATAACTCTCATTTTTATAGTAAGTTTATAGTTAATTGTATTTTATAATGTAATAATTATCAAGTATCCAGCTTTACCATCACAATTGCAGTTCAGTAGTGTGTGTACATGGTAGTCGTGTGTTTGCCTGATCATGGCTTTAATAGCCGAAACATGTAGCTAAGTTAATTTTAGCCTAGACCATTGTATTCTTGTGTTGTGACGGACTCTAATAAAGAAGTGGAACTTTTTTTTTTCATCAGAGATTATGATTGCGGTGTCAGCTGAAACATAGGAGCCTCTAACAGCCGCCTTGTAATTAATGCATAATTACTGACAAAGGGTTTTACATGATAAAGTGGCAGGAATTCATAGTTTATATATGTGGAAGTTCAGTATTTGTTAAAAACGTTTGTTTCACAAAGGTTTGGAATAAGTGAGATATTTCATGTTTGAGTATGAATGGTAGTTTTTGAGAAATGTGTTGAGTTCAAAGAGTGCCTGTGTACAGAATGTAACTATGCATGTTGCCATGTAAGAAACTCGTAGCTACTTGCATTTGATATACTTTGTATTAGTGATCACATTCAGTTCAGGTAATGAATTTCATCATGGTTGGACACAAATGGAATCTCGTGGCTAAGATAACATGCACCAAGGTAATAAATGACTGCTGTCTGTTTGACTGTATTTGTAAACATGTCAGCTGGGACATGCATTTCAGGGTCACTGGTTCACAGTCCGTAATTGTGGGAGTGAGACTGTTATCATATTTGTATTGCATTAGCACATTATGACACAACTTCAGTAGCAAAAATAGGTAGCAGTGCTGAATGCTAAAATCTGCTTATGTCATCTTTATTTGCAGCTTACTCGCTCCAGGTTTGAAAACTTGGTTGGTGAACTGATCAAAAAGACAGTAGCTCCATGTCAGAAAGCACTCTCAGATGCTGAAGTTAGCAAGTCTGATATTGGGGAAGTTCTGCTTGTTGGAGGAATGACCAGGATGCCCAGAGTAAGTCTCAAATTCAATGAATGCTGCCTGTTGTGGTCATGGATAATATTATTTATGTAGCGTTATGACTTTTATGAAGTCCCAATGAGAGTAATACATACAAAAAATGACTGACCTCACCAATTGAACCTGTGATCTTCCAGCTTGTATCATTGTGCCTCAACCAACTATGCTACTGCGGGCCCCCAGCAACTATCTGACAGTAACAAGAATCTGGTCTGGGGCCTCGGTTGTGGCTTGATACCAAGACAGACTGGCCCACTGACCGTCGGCTGTAATGTAACTTTGAATTCGGCTTGAGTCAGCCAGTTGGTGTGAAGGCTCCTAGACCTGTCATAGAGTAAAATATGATGATGAGTCCTGTGGGACATGGGACCAAGAAGCTTTGTGTTGGGTAGGGCCAGCAGCGGGTTATCAGTTGGTCAGTCAGCAAGCTGAGGGTTGCAAGTGAGCAGTGTCAATTTGTGGTTGGCTGTGAGGAATCTGCATTGTTAGCAGTAGCTACCTAGCAATGACAAATGGCAACAGAAAAAAAACAGAAGAATGTACATGCTGTAGTTATAGTGATTTATAGAGTGTGTAAATTAGTGAGACTGTTATAACCATTTGTGGTTACAAGTTGTAAGCATCCATTAAATCAAATCATCAGTTCACACTTTGTGTCTTGTCACTAACGCATGACAAAAGCAGCCACCATAGTATAGGGGTAACGTTCCCACCTCATGGCTCAAGGTACGCGGGTTCAAACCCGGTGGAGGTCGTGGAATTTTTAAGGGTGAAAAATTCAGGGAACAAGTCCTCCGGGAGGGACTTTAAGCCGTGGGTCCTGTGTCGTAGATTTACGGCACGTAAAAGGTCCTCATGTCTCTAGGAGACCTCTGAGCAAAATTATGCCAAAAGTTTCCTGCCCATAGTAGTTTCCAATGCCTCCAGTAGATGGGGAAAGTATCGGGTACCGCTGCCATAAGAGGGCGAAACCTCGCTGGCAGAATGGGGCTGATAGCAAGCACCAGTACTGGTAGGGTATGGAGACAGTAGAAATTAAAAAGGGGACGCACAATAGATCAACTACTGGTCGCGGTGCATGGGGAAACCCACCCCCTCTAAGAATGAATGAATGAATGAATGAATGAACGAACACATGACAATATTTTTTAACCTTCCAGGTCCAGTCGACTGTCCAAGAAATCTTTGGCCGTCAGCCTAGTAGATCAGTAAATCCTGATGAGGCTGTGGCTGTTGGGGCAGCAGTTCAGGGAGGTGTTCTGGCAGGTGATGTCACAGACGTGTTGTTGCTAGATGTTACTCCACTATCTCTGGGTATTGAAACACTGGGAGGCGTGTTCACAAGACTTATCTCGAGGAACACCACAATACCTACAAAGAAAAGTCAGGTAAGTACAGCTTTCTTTTCATTTTATTTCTGTGTTCAGTGGGTTCTAGTCATCACAGCATGGCATGTCCTCAGCTTGTGGATGGACAGGGCCTTCGGATGTAGAGAGTAGTTGGAAAAGTATTGAAGGAGCAGTAGCATAGACCAAACAAGGTATAGTTCTCTACCATTGGAGACTCAGTTGTGCAGTGTTATATGTACAGAAACCATGGCACAAAATTGGTTGTCTTGACGCCTTTGTCATAACAGGTGGTTCCTAACCAGCTTCCACTGTTTTTCCATAACATGTTGTACCAGCTGTACTTACAGTTTGCTTTCAGAATTATTTATGGCTGGCAGTGTGTGAAGACCCCCGTTAACCCACTTTCTGCCCTGTCCTTGTGTAGGAGAAACTCTCTATTCCCAAACTGAACTGAGATCAGCCTACCGTTTTTGAGATTGAACTATCGAGGAATGCACATCGTGTAACATCCTCTGAATTTCCTCTTCTTTTTGCAATGTGTGATTTTTCTTGGTTAATTATATTCTCCTTATAGGGGTATTGTGCAATGGGGAGCCAGGGTAGCTTAGTCAGTCAGTGTAGTGACTGGCTATGGGCTGGACAACCAAGGGTTTGGAGTTTGGATTGCAGTAGAGGCAAGAATTTTCTCTTCCCATGTCATCCAGATGGGTTCTTGGGCCCATCCAGCCGCCTGTCCAATGGGTATGGGGGCTCTTTCCCTAGGGGTGATGTGGCTGAGGTGTGAAGCTGACCACTCACCAGCTACTAGTGCAGAGGTCAAGGAAATATACATCCGTTCCCTCATATGCCTTCGTAGTGTAGTGGTTAATTAGTTAAGCACAGGGATGACTTTATCATGCAGTATCTTCTCCTTGTCACAATTTTCCCCTTTCCTCTAAGCTTCCGCTGCTTTAGGTTGGACAGTGACATCACAGGATACAGCTATGCAGGTGCTTGTTTAAGATTTTACCCCCATCAAACATGTGCTTTGTTTTCGTCATTGGCAACTGCAGAATATTGAAAATTCTAATTGTGGCAACAAGGTGGAAGAATTTTAGACCTGAATATGAAGCTTGAAGTAATGCAGGGTCAGGTGAAAGTTTCTTGAGACAAATTTTTTAAAAATGTGTTTTAAGAGCTGCAGATATTGGCAGCTTAGATTTTTTGAAGCGATCTCTCTCCAGTTCTTTACAATGTTTCCGGCACTTCAGCTGTTGTTCGAAACAGCTTTTATATTCCTGAACAAGAATGTCTATCAATTTTTTCCACAGATCATTTTATGTCCTCAGCATCCAAGAAATGCTTTCCTTTCAATACACTCTTTGAGTTTTATAACAGCCAGACGTCAGCTGGAGCCAGGTCAGGAGAGCATGGTGGAAGGTCCATGGCAGAGATGCCTTCTCATGCTAAATAATTTGACACTCGAAACATTGTCAGGATGAATCAATGAGCAGTCTCTCCACAGTTCTCCTCACTTGTGCATCACGGCATCAGTAAGCCTTTTCGAACCTCATGTAGGATGTCTCATTAACAGTGGTCCCTTTGGGTACAAATTCAAAGTGGTTGATACCTCATATGTTAAGAAAGCAGTTCAACATTTTTTTTTATCTTGGGCTTTAACCTGTTGCTTCTTTGGCCTGGGGATTAACCATAAACTGTATCTAACATCTGTAATATTTCACTTGGCGATTTCTGCAGATTAATACAAAAATTCACTTTCACTCTCTCTTCCCTCATGCTCCGCATTTTCATGTCTGGACAAAGTTGACAACACAGTGTTCTAACGAGCTAGTGTTGAGCGAATGCTGAATGTAGCTTTTCCAAGCTTTCCATGTGAGCTCTGTTCTGTTGTACATCATTATGAAGGAAACAGGTTGTCAGAAATCAAATTAGCAAGGCCCTTGTAGCTTCCTTGCTATTGTGTGTGTTACTGAAGAAGAGAAAAAGTGGTGTATGCCAAACCCAAGCAAACTGATGTCCCACCCAATCAAGTACATATTGGTGAATGTTTTTGTAATCTGGTTTGTAACTTTGTGTCAATGAGATAAGCTTACGCTACCAGTTTAAGATTACTGGCACAAGAACTCCAGATGGTACAGGGCTATCCGCATCTATTATAAAGAGGAGTATGTTTATTTGGCCGGTCATGGTAGCTGAGCGGTCTAAGGCATGCACTGTCTTCGCTCGCTCGGAAGCCGAGATTATGGGTTCGAATCCCACTCAGGGCATGGATGTTTGTGTGCGTTTTTCTGTGTTTGTCTACAGGTAGAGGCCTTGTGACGAGCTGATCACTCGCCCAAGGAGTCCTACCGTATGTGTAAGATCTAGAAAAACCGAAGTGAACGGAGTTCGTGGAGGTAGGCCTAGGCCCCCTGGGGCTGTAGTGCCAAGGAAAAAAAATGTTTATTTGAGTGATGCAACATACGGAGTTCGTTTGATTAGGTTAGCAAATTAAATAGTTATGGGTTCATGTACAGTTTATGTGTCACTACCATGACATGTGTTTGACAGTTAATTATGATGGCTGTTTCACAACCATCTGTGATGTATGTAAGATCAGAAAGGTACATGTATCCCAGTTGTATTTAGAGCAACTCCTAACATAGTGTATGTACATTAATTATTGCTTCAGTTTGAACTGTTTTGTTTGTTACATCCTTTGCTCCAGTTCGATACTAGTTGACATGTCTACAAGTTGTGAATTATGGGCGAATATGGGTGGAACTTTTTGTTTATAAAGAATTGAATCTAGTTAGAAGCCACCACTACTACTACTACTACGACCATCACCCCCACCTGCCGCCGCCGCCACCACTACTGATGCTGCTACTGCTACTGCTACTGAACCTGTGTAATGAAAATTGTGTATTTTGTGTTAGGTCTTCTCTACAGCTGCTGATGGACAGACACAAGTGGAAATCAAGGTGCATCAGGGTGAACGTGAGATGGCTAGTGACAATAAACTTCTAGGACAGTTTACATTGGTGGGAATTCCCCCTGCACCAAGGGGTGTACCTCAGATTGAAGTGACATTTGATATTGATGCTAATGGAATTGTTCATGTTTCTGCTCGGGACAAGGGTACAGGGAAGGAACAGCAAAGTAAGTATACATAGATTTTCTGTAAGCAACTAATATAAATTGCATACTCTGTGACCCATCATGTGATGGTCAGACGTGAGCAGAGTGTTCTGTAAGTCAGTTGAATGGGGGAAGTCATATAAGTAACAGTGCAGTTCAACACTCCCGTCAAGTGAGGCACTAGTCTTGTATAACATGATAGTGCCACTCCCGTCAAGTGAGGCACTAGTGTTGTATAACATGATAGTGCGTTGTTGCACGTTTATTTTCAGTCTTGCTGTATTTGACTGCTGCACTTTTCTGTTTTACTTTCAAAGTATTAGTCAAATGCCGCACTTGTTAATGCATAAACAAAACCATTGGTATAATAAGAAATTAAATGAAAATGCTAAAAAAAATGAGGTTTTCAATGGAGTGATGCTAAGCTGCATATATTTGAGCCAGAGGGGATCATCTGAAAACCTTGTAAGCCGTTGAGTTGGTAATACAGCTTTTCAAAGGAAAATTGATGTATTGAGTGCTACACTGCAGTAGCACTTAGCTTAATAATAATTAAGAATCAGGTTGTTTATTTGAAATTCTTTGCGTCAAATGATCTGTGTAATGTACTCCTGAAATCTGGCCGTTGTATGGTGGGACTGTGTATATTGTATGTGAGGCACGATGGTGGACCTGGTGCATTCGGGAATGGCCAGGTCAAGTACGGTCCCAAACATGCCCTCATCTTCATACTTAGGTTGATGAATTCAGAGTGCAGTAGACTCAGTTAATCACAGTGAAAGAAGAGATAGTCGGAAGGCTGAAATACACAGTGTACATAATTATAATAATTTATTTGATATTCATACATGTTAAATGTAATAGATTATTGGGTATGTATTTATTGTCATTATGGATTTTGTTGGTGTCTGCAGAAGTTGCGGGTATTATTTTGCGTGTAGTGTAAAAGTCAGCAATAATACTGCCTCATGGGTTCTCTCTGAACCATTATTTCTCCCATATGCACTGCTCATGGAAGATGGTTCTTGAAGGGTCCAGTATTATCTACTGTTCATTCATTCATTCATTCAGTCCTGACATCCCATGCATGGTGAGTTCACATTCCAATATAGCTTGACAGAGCGGCGTTTGGGTTAGTGGTGTTACAACTGTGAGCTTGTATTCATGGTACTGCCAAGGTATGGTGTCAGTACTGTTGTGCAGAAAAACATTTGGTTGCTTTTGAGGGGCCACCTATTCATAGTAAATTGCAAGGCAGAGTAATTCATATCCAAGAATGAGAGGTTGTGGCCAGTGCACATAGATCATGAAAAGGGAAGGCAATGGCTGTGTCGAGAAAACCTGTAAGAAACTAGCGGAGATGACAGGAGTGTTGGAGAAGTCTGTTAGAAGAATATTTCAAAATTGACAACTGGAATGCTGTGCATCGCCTTTTGTTCTGACACCTCATGAGAGGAGACTTGTTATCATTTTTGAAATTTCATCATGTAGAGTTCAGTTAAGTGGTGTGTGGGTTTTACCAGATATTTGAACTGATATGGATATCTGTTTGGTGATTGTATTTTCTAGTTGTGATTCAGTCTTCTGGTGGTTTGAGCAAGGATGACATTGAAAACATGGTGCGAAATGCAGAAACATATGCGGCTCAGGATAAGGTAAAGAAGGAACGCGTGGAGGCAATAAATCAGGCTGAAGGTATCATCCATGATACAGAATCAAAGATGAATGAATTCAAAGATCAGCTTCCCCAAGAAGAGGTATTTATTCAGTTGCTTGTGTTATGTCCTGAGTGACAAATTTCCTCCGCCTGTTCCCAGTGCACATAATAATATAAACTATTGCTGTTCTTATCAATAAGTTACCTCCCTTTCCTCTGAATCGTAGTTAACTCTTTGGTAATATAACCTGGAGGTTGAGCACCCGTAAACTGAAAGCCTGCAGGCCACATCCAGTTGAATCTGGTCCACACCTTCATATCTTTCTTCCCTAAGATACATCTTCATATTAACTTCCCATATACTTAGCTTCCCAAATTACCATTATTTACCAAGAAGTTCCCCTTAATATTTATGCATGTGTTTTGTGTTCCATGTCAAAAAGCACTTTCAGGTGCCGAAACCAAGGAAGTTTGATATCAGGTCAGGATGCCCCTCAGGTAGTAGGAGAGAGTCTTATTTTATTTTTTAACACCCTTTGGTCTGGCAGTGTCCATTTTAATATGTCAATTGACTTTGGCTTGTGAGTTTTTCGTGAAGTGTGTGCAGGATTGGTATTTAAATTACAATCTTAGAAATGTCAGTATTACATGTGATCAAGTGAATCCAGCATGCTGTGATGTAATATATTTTTCGTCTCTGAATTTTTACATGTTGAGACGATTGCTGAGCATGTTGTGATCTCATTGTAATTCTGTTTATAGTAAGTCAGTGTTCCTAGTTTTCTAGTCTGTTCAAATAATCTGCAGTTTATATTATGTGGTATGTTTTATCTCTTCCCAGAACTACCCTTCACAAAACAGTGAAATTCCCAATGTTGTATTTTAGCGTCCTGTTGCACTGATTCTCATCCATGATATGTATGTAATGGCCGTCTTGTAGTGCACTCAGTTTAACATGTCGCTTCACTGCATGTTTCAGCAACATTGTGCCATCTTCAGGTGCTTTCTTCATCAACTATAATAGTTGATGAAGAATGTATATTTTAATAATTTTATGAAAGACACATGATGGCAAGCAATGCAATAGCTTATTAGCATAAATAATGAAATTCTTATTATAAGCTATACACATTATGTCTTGGTTCCACTGTGTTCCACTTAGTTCCACATGGTTTGAAAGTGCTTTGTTTACCAACTAGCAGTGCAGTTCAGCAAGCTTTGTATAGTAGGAAACAAATAAATGTGACATGTAACTCAATTGCGGTTGACTTGTTTTTACAGTGTGACAAATTACGAGAACAGATAGCACAGGTGCGGGATGTTGTGTCCAAGAAGGATGAGACAAGCCCCGAAGAAATCCGCAAGTTGACGAGTTCATTACAGCAGGCATCACTGAAGTTGTTTGAGATGGCATACAAAAAGGTAACAAAAATTTCATATAAGCTACATTAAGCATTCGACCAAATAGAATCAGAGTGATTAAGTCAAAGATGATGAGGTGGGCAGGGCATGTAGCATGAATGGAGGTGAAGAGGAATGCATATAGAATATTGGTGGGAAAGCCAAAAGGAAAGTGAGGGGGACAATATTAAAATGGATCTTAGAGAGAGAGAATGGGATGGAATGGATTGGATAGATCTGGCTCAGGATAGGGACCAGTGGAGGGCTCTTGTGAACATGGTAATGAACCTTTGGGTTCCATAAAATGCTGGGAAGTTCTTGAGTAGGTGCAGAATTGGCAGCTTCTCAAGAAGGACTCAGCTCCAGGAGCGATGACGACGATGATTAGTGACGTTGAGCATTTTCACAAACCATTCTGTAATACCCATTTTGTTCCATCATATGTACTGTACATGAAGCATTTGCATATGTAGGATGGTGTCCTTAGTATGCGAATATTTGCTAAGCCATTTCCCAGAGTTTATTCTATTGTAGAAACTCTTTCTCTGTTATATTTTATTTCTTCCTTTCCAGTGATATGATGACTGTAGAACGTTGAAGACATTATCGCTGTTCCCGAATGTGTTGTGGCATGCAGGCCCATTTGGGAACAGTGATAATGTCTTCAATGTTCTACAGTTTTTCAGACAAAAATTGTACTTCCATCTTCAGGGTAGAAGAATTTTCTTTGTCGAATAGGAAGGCAGGACATTACTCTGATATGACAGTTATAATCTACCACATTACATGACAGTAGATGCCAGAACACAGTTCACTGGCTATCACCACGAGAAGATCAAATCCCATATATATATCATTGCTTGTCATTGTGAGTTGAGTTTCATCAACTTTTTATTCCTTTGTTACAGATGGCAGCTGAACGAGATAGCAGTTCAGGAAGTAGCAGTGATTCTACAAGTCAGCAAGGTCAGGCGCATGAAGAGAAACAAGAACAGAAAAAGGAAGAGAAGAACTGAGGGATTGGTTTGTAGTGTGCAAATGTGTGAATGTTTATGGGTAAGTGCTGTAATGCGCCACAAGGATACAAAACAGTTACACTTTTTGAGACTATATTGAAGGTTTCCGATTGTAATTGTGCAACTGTTCAGTGGCAGAAGTTCACTCTTTTTCATGATTGACTTCAAGTGCTGTTTGCAGGTATCTTATTGTTCTGAGAACAAAATTGGCAGCAGTTGCAGGCTGTTATATCATGAAAAGAAATTGCATTCATAATTTAATAGTTTTCCTAAATTTGTTTTGTGTTAACCATAATGAGCTGTAAATGTCTGAAAGCCTAAAGGAGTCTCCCAATTACAAATACAGTCATAGACGTTTTCATTGTTTTGAGATAATCGAAGCAGATGCATTATTGCAGCATGTACAAAGTTGGAATGGTATATTGTCATTTCACTTAGAATGAATTGGATGAATGAATGTTGTTATGCAAGGCAGAATGTATAATCTGTTGTGATTATAAATATATGGATGAGAATTGGTATTCTGATGATATAGTGAGCTGCTCTTAGAGTCATCAGTTATTGTAGTAACAAGCTATCTTGAATATCCTGACTTTGTTACTTGTTTGGTTAAAAATGACCTGATGATAATCTCCTTTGTCTCTGTTTTACTTTATGTTATGTAATATTTCTAGATAATTAAAAAAAAGTAAATAAAAAATTAACAGTTTATTGAAACATCTGATATTTTTACTGTGCCTTCAAGATTGCTGCCATGTAAGTTGGCCCTTCCATTTGCATTCAGGATATATTTTATTCAAATCCTGCTCGGGGATAGGTATTGTACTGGCTTTTGTGTGAAGGGTCAGTAATTGTTAGTATACACACTATTTTATGATGTTTTTCTTTTTCATGTAAACATGGCTAAAAACTCTTTCAAACCATTTTTGTATGACAACGAATAAGGAATGTAGACTAAGAGGCAAGCCAGAAGGAAAGAGACCACTGGGAAGGCCAAGGCATAGGTGGGTGGACAATATTAAAATGCATCTTAGATAGATAGCATGGGATGGTATGGATTGATTTTATCTGGGTCAGGATAGGGACTAGTGGAGGGCTCTTGTGAACACAGTAATGAACCTTCAGGTTCCATAAAAGGCTGGAAAATTCTTGAGTGGCTGCACAATTGGCACCTTCTGAAGAAGGGCTCAGCTCCATGAGTAAGTTCAGTATCACTTCACCCATATCCTTTGGGTTGGATTTGAGTGAAGTTCTATTAAACTTGGTCCCCCACCCCCTTTCCAAAAAAATAACAGCGGAATAAGAACCTCTGCAGCTCTGGAGTACAAGAGATTAGGTTGCAAATTATTTATCTGGAGAAAGTTTCTCACCAGAGCCTGGAAAGTCATAACCTTTCTTTCACATGAAACACCTCTTTAACCAAAGGCACTGAACATTGTGAACTGTGACATACATGGAATACTTGTACTTAGGAAAGCTGAAGGTGGGGAAACTTGAAAGAAAATTCTGTTTTCATCAGAGATACATATATTAAACCCCATAATTCTCTCATAACTTACACTTGAAAGCCATCCAGAACACAGTTTATCGGTTACATTTAAGTATTATAAAACATATATTGTAAGCAACAATACTCATGTTCCCATTTATTATTATTTTCATTAGAATGATGGAATTTGAGACTGTGAAATACACTCTTGTCAACAAGCTTAAGACTGCGTTTAATGATGTAAGAAAATTTGATACATTCATCTTCACCAGTTCAGTACTGGGCAGAATAATATGGCGGAAATAATAACATATCTTAAAGAAATATAATGAATACTGAAAATCTGGTATCTATTCATCTTTGATTTTTAATTTTATTGTAAAATTCCGTTGATCCAATCTAGGCTACAAATAGGCCTGATGGATATAGAACCAGTCACAGACAAGTAACTAAAATATACATGCTATGAAAATAAGCATACGTCAGATCAAACAATAAACCAATCTGTTTATCTTCCTACTTTAACATTAAACATAAAACCTTAAATTTAATATTGTAAAAAATCATCATACCAAAAGGTAGATGATAAAATATTTATGCCAAAATAAAGCACCCACATAAAACCTTAAAAATTCATATTAAAATTAGTAATTACTATTAAAAAAATCCTTCAATAAATAAAAAGAATTCAATAGAAGGTAGTTTTTAGAGTATTTTTAAATTTATTCTTATTATCAGACAATTTTTTATGCAAGGAGGTAAGTGATTAAATGCCTTTATACCTATATAATAAACACCTTTTTTATATGTAGACAACCTTGGTTGTGAAGGGTAAAAATTATTTCTACCTCTGGTGTTGACATCATATAACTCTGAATTTGTTTTAAATAAGGAGATATTATCAATCACAAAAAAAAAAATAGTAATGAAAATATATACTAAGAATAAAGCGGTAATATATCTAGTTTCTTAAACAACTTCCTACAGGAATCCCTATTTCTTGAATTTGTAATAATTCTTATGGCCTTTTTTTTTTTCTTTCTTTTTTTTGTAGTTTAAATATAGTGATACTATAAGGGGAATTCCCCCAGAAGATTATAGCATATGACATAACTGCATGAAAATAATAGTAAATCATCTTTAGTGATTCATGGGACACAAAGGGTCTTATAGATTTAATAGCATAACATGCTTTGCTTAATTTAACCATAAGTCCATCAATATGATGCTTCCACAACAAGGAGCTATCAACAGTAATACCTAAAAACCAAGTATTTGTATTGTTAATAATATATTTATTATTATAACTCATATCTAATTGAATTGTTTGGCTATTAGTGGTTCTAAATTGTATATACAGAGTTTTGTTATAATTTAATGACAACAAATTGATATTAAACCATTCATTCAACTGTCTGAAAGAGGAAATAATATCTTTTTTAAAATTTACTAAATAAGGATTGCTAACAGTAATGCTGGTATCATCAGCAAACGTGACTGGCTTAGAGTTATAATTATACCAAGTGTCATGTAACTTCAAAGAAGCCCAAGAGTAACTTTGAATGCGCAGAAGAAAAATTTCAGACAAGGGGGTGGAGGGTATGAGAAGTGACAGGCAGCCAGTGGAAGAATGAGTGTTAAGAAACTCCTCCCACCACAAGCTATGTGTGGGATTTGACTAGGAATGCGGGGCCTTGTTCGAAGTTACATGACACTGTCTATAACTACTTTAGTTAGGTCATTTATGTACAAAAGAAAAAGCATTGGTCCAAGTAGAGATCCCTGGGGCACTCCATGTTTAATCTTCCCCCATTCTGAAGAAGTATAAGAATTTGTTAATTTATCATCAATGAGGACTCGCTGACACCTATCACTGAGGTATGATTTGATTAGAGGATATGCAGTGCCTAAAATTCCATAAAATTTCAGCTTCTTCATTAATAAGTCGTGATTAACACAATCAAAGGCTTTCTTAACGCCACAAAAATACCTCCCACAGGTTCCTTATTATTTAAGCCCTGTAAAATATCNTTCTTCATTAATAAGTCGTGATTAACACAATCAAAGGCTTTCTTAATGCCACAAAAATAATAATTTAGAAGTTTAAACATTCTCTCTCCTGTTGAGGAACTGTTACTAAACCCAAACTGTTCACTAGAAAATGTAGCATTATTTATTACATGTTTAGAAAGTCTTATATGTATTATCTTTTAAAGAATGTTAGAAAATGAAATTAGTAATGATATAGGTCTATAATTTTTTATATCTTTATTGTTGCCTTTTTTAAATAATGAATTAATCACAGAATATTTTAATCATGTAGGGAATGAAACAGATAAAATTGCCCTATTACAAATATAATTCAAAGGAGCAATGATAAATGAACTTATTTTAAGGATTTTTACTGAAATTTCATCATATCCAAATGAATTTTTGGATTTAATAATTTTTTTAATTTCCCTAGTTGTATTAACGAATATTATATGTGGAAAGGGGTTACTGAAAACTCTGTATAGATAATCAATACAATTATTATCTTCTAATTCTTCATTGTTATTGATAATGGAAATTATTTTGTCTGCTGTTAACAGAAAGTAGTTTTGAAAGGAATCAGCTATAAGCTGTTGATTACTATAATGAAACATAAAAGTATACTACTAGGCATCCAGCGTATAACAGACCAAGATCATTAATTAATATTGAAGTTAAAATATTCCTCCAATGAGTAACATGAATTTACAACCCTTTGGTACCTATCTTTGAGATGGGATTTTATCACTGAATTGGCCTTACCAACTATTCCATAAAATTCTATTTTAGGCAGACAGATAAGACAGATATTGACACTGTCAAAAGCTTTCTTCAAATCACAGAAAATGCCACCCACTAATATTTTGTTATTTATTACATTTAATATATCATTAAAGTACTCGGAGAAAACCTGCTCCATCGCCACTTTGTCCACCACAAATCCCAATTCACCAGACCCGGGATGAACCCGGGCCGGCGCGGTCCAAAATCCCTACTTACTAATTAATCTAATTAATTGCGCGACATACATCAATGGAGCACACATATCTTAAAACTTTGCAGTATTACTGAGCTAATGGCCCAAAACGTTTCAACGGAAATTTAAGATTCTCTGATTGGCTCACACTTGGCGATTCGATTAATTACGAAAGGTGTATTATGATCGATTGCAATCATGACCAGACTATCTAGTTCATGTAGATTGCGTAGAGATGGCAGTTTTGCATGTTTCCCTTTCTCCTATCCCAGTCCCACTCCCTTCCTGAACTAAGATGTGGGCACAAGAGGGAAATGTAATTGGTTGTGGTGACACGTCGATGGGTCGAATTTGTGGTTCAAATCATATTTAGCAATAATATTTTGTTAAATTAATATGGGAGGACAAAAGTTTCAATACGATGAGAGTGGAGGAACATTCTTTTATTTTCTCCTCTCATTTCTTGCTCTGCTTTTAATTCCAGGGACGTATTATTGGTGGCCACGTAAAATAAAACAAGGTAAGCGTCGGACATAACCTATCACCTGAAGTGTTGAACTTCACACATTTAGACCTGTAAAGTTGTTACACTCACATTAGCACTGTATATCGCCACCAGAAATGGTCAGCTGATAAACGCACTGAGTTCACCGTTATATATTGGGAACAGGGGTTCTGGGAATGTGGGATTAAGATGTTCATTTCAGTTCTTGGCGATTAACGTTAGATGTATTATAGAATTTGACGAAACCGGATTTTATAGATGATTCACGCTTTAATGTATTGCAGATTTATATCATTTTCTAGCAGATATATGAAGGTATACATGAATATTCATTTAAATTACTTGTTGGCTATGAGCCTCTTATCCATCCATCCATATTCTTTCTCTGGGGGTAGAGCGGCCGGGGCTTCAAAGTGACCACTCCCCTTAGCCAGTGGTGGGGTTAAGAATGCATAGAGTTGTACTTCCACTCCTCCACGCATTCAGATTATGGTACTTGCATTTGGATGCATGTTTATGGCATGGTGGTTGATTAGGGAAACCTTACCATTTTTTTGTGATTATGGAATGTTGTATTTTTATACATTCCTTTTGTTTAAGTACCTAGAAGTAATTATATCAGATTATATATGAATTGTCAGAATAATCAAAATGTAATAGCTTTTTTAGTCACTTTGTAACTTGGAAACAACTGTTCAGTGTGACTACTTTTAGAATCTTCAATTGTTCATTTCCAAGTGCCTTTTCATTAATTAATAATGTTGTCAAAATTGTTATGAGAATTGTTTTTTTCACACCAGAATACCTCTCATGATGGACAGTACTTGTATTGACATTCAGTGTGACAGTTGCTAGGCTTTTAAATGTGACTGCTGTATTAATCAAAGGCACTGGAAGTTTTGATCTCTCACATTAAATTCCATCAATTCACCCTTATAATTTCTTTAATTTTTTAAACTTGAATGAATGTATTACATTTTTAATGTTTTGCAGACTTGTGTTATTCTGTGTTCAGAAAACTTAATTTGCTCAATTTTGATATAATCAATGATTGCATATAATGTTTGGTGAAATAGAACTTCTGGGTTGTAAATCAAAACATTTCCATTTTTTGACTGTGAAATCATTTCTCACAAGGTTGGCTACAATAGCTATTCGGTTTACATAAAGGAACTGTACGTAATTAATGTGTTCTCTTTCAAATCCAGTAACAGTGTTAAATGAATGTCATTGTGGAGACTGCAAAAAGAAGAAGCTCCTACTTCAGTCCAATGAACCATGGAAAGGAACCAAGCAACTGTTTATGTAAGTTACATGGCCCTCATACATTCATATGAAAGCTGTAAGATTTGTCATGGCATTGTACCTCATTTCTGCAAGACATGCAGTGATATTGTTTGCACCAAATAATTTTGTTTGCAATAAAAACCACAAAAATTGAACAGTCCCACAGCTCCACCTCTCTCACTCCTTCTTCACCACAGTTATCACAGACTGTTTGTAATTTAGCTAATGAGACTGTCAGTAACACAGATTGTATGGCGTTGAATGGTTGGATGATTATAAGCAGTGAATTGGAAAGAATGTGGCAGGAAGCAGTTGTGGCCTAATTTAAAGTTAGAGAGACTGAGGAAAATCATGAATACCATCAGTTTGGATGTTTGGTGTTCTGGCTGAGATTCAAACTTTGTACTTTCTGCATAAAGTTGGAAACATTACTGTTAGATCCAACTTGTTCAGTTCAGAGTCAGTTTGTTGAAAGCCACAGTGCCACCCAGATGCTTGGAATGTTCTTCTCATGTCATGCTAACAGCACAGTGTTGCTTTGAAGAAGTGTGCTGTGTCACTCACTGCTTCTAGTGTGGCATTTCCAATGCTGGAGAAACACAGAGGAAACAAGGTTTAGCGTGTGGTACATTTACATGACAAAGAATTCTGTCTTGTGTGATATAATGCCTTGTGGTCTGGCTGTAGTCTGTAGTCAACTGATGTTTCAGAGGACCATGTTGCCTCCATCTTGAGGGTGAAAGGGTGCATCAAGCAAGAAAGAAACATGAAGCAGGCAGCAAAAAGAGGTGGTTTCTTTCTTCGCTTTCTCTTCAACCCTGAAGATGGATGCAATATGTTCCTCTGAAACATGTGAAAGTGATGTGATTAGTGGCAGACTGATTATGTGGCAAACATGGCACCTATGTCTCTCGCTGATAGTAAACAACAAAGCTGCATTGATAAAATACAGATTTTCCTGCAAATTTTGTGGTTATGATCACTTTGAGTATATCTCAGTTTGTCATTTGCATGAACTGAAACAGCAGATTTTTCTTTGGCTGTGGCGTTTTTAATGCAAGTACCCCAAGGTGGTCTATTCCGTATATAGAATGCAGAGAGTTGATGGGTGTTTGGATGTAACCCATTGTTTGTTTAATTTTTGATTACTGAGAAGGAAATTCACAATTTCATAAATTGTTCACATTGAGGTCTCATTGTTGCAGGATAAATCAGCATATGGTCATTTGCTCAGAACATTGTGTTCGTCATGCATTATAAAGTCAGTTCCTGAGTATGACAATCATATATACTTGAAAATTGTTATTTCTTATTAAAGTTAACATTGAACTACAGCTGTTTTAAAATAATGTCATTACTTTTTCAGTAAACTGCTCATCATTTCTGGATGGATGATCTTGATTCTTCTCGCTTATAAAGTTTCCCAGTTTGATTATGAATATGCTAATTTTGACCCATATGAAATTCTTGGGGTACCTTTGGTAAGTACCGAGTTAACTGTGTTTATAGTTTTCTTTATTGAAAAAGGGAGGTACGCAGTGTATACATGCATGTCCATGTGGTCTTTCCCATCTCCTAGGATTCTTTGAACAAGAAATGCAGTAACCATGATGTTTGAATGTTTGTCATGAAGATTATGCCATCTGTAGGGAAATTTAAGGATTAATTTGACACACTGTCATCTTTAATTTCATCAAAACTAAGATGTGGCAGTCATGCACAACTCTTAGATCAGCACACTTGGTTCCATCCAATGGAGGACTTTGGAATTTTAACTGATGGTACTTGTGCTTGTGTAAATTTAATGCTTATAGTATCAAAATTCATTGAAGGCTGCACCATAGCTCAAGCGGTTAGTCACTGGCTTCCCACTGCGGCGGCCCGGGTTCGATCCCGGGTCTGGTCAAGTGGGATTTGTGGTGGACAAAGTGGCACTGGGGCAGGTTTTCTCTGAGTACTTCGGTTTCCCCTGCCAATCTTCATACCACCAATTGCTCCACAATCACCCTCACCTCACGTATGGGGCTGGTACAATAGGCCAGAAGTGGCTGCAGTACAAGGGACTTAGTCCCATCCCACTAGCAATAAAAAAAAATCAAGATTAATTATATCAGTCATATCTTATTGATTTTGACCCAGCTTCTTTGTCTGTTATTTCTGCTGTTTCAAATTAATATCTATTAATGGCAGAGGTGAAATAATATGCCTGAACAATGTTCAGATTAAAAGTAAACATTCAAATCACATTCAGGATTCAGCACAGATTTCATGAATGATTTTCGTTTATTTGGAGACAGACTGAATGCCATAAAGTATTGAAGTTACATTAGCTTTATACATGAGTAGTACAATAACATGGGGTGTGTTTATAAAATGTATTTGCTGTTTATTGTAGTCTAATTATCTGTGACTTTCTAGTTACCATGTCCAGAATTTGGCGTCATTAATATGTCATGTTTGTTGCACAATGAAAAGTATCACATGGCAGACATATTAACTTTTAAATGATGTAGTGATTTATCATTTCAAACGACACAGCACGCACGTGAACTACACTACTACTAGTAAGAACATAAAATCAAGAGAAATAAACGACATCTCCCACCATCAGGAGGAAACAACATGACCCAATGTCAGCTCAAGATATTTTAATATAATAACTAATTTTTCACATGGAAATTTTAATACAATTTTAAATATATTGGGAGTCTACTGTATGGAAAAGTGAACACAATATTGCGTGCAGTGGAAAACCCCAGTCAGATTAACCAGTAAATCTACACTTCAAGAAGCACCTGAGTGCCTAAGACAAACGTCAAAACCAACCATGATAACAAAATTTATATAGAGAGCATTAGTCATATCTAAAGTGCATATTGTTAAAATATCTTATGTGACAGTGTTTCCTTATCGTAGTGGTATGCCTCTGAAGATGATTGTTTTGAATCGAAACATATAAGGCGAATGAGGACTGAAGTGTTGTAAACTCATATGTCACACTGGACTAAACTTTTCATTATCTACTCTGTATAATGGTAAACTAAAATTAAAGTTAAGTAGTGGATAAACAAGTGTTTCAATATTGGCAGATGATAAATACATGGATGTTGAGTTAAACAATTGCAACAGGATGCTGAAATACAGAACTACTTAATGTAGTTATGAAGTCATACATGTATGGAATTTTGAAAGCCACGTACAATTTACGGACCACTGTCTGCCTCTCATGATTCCAACCATGAGACCTCATGTGGCAATATAGTGTTGAAATGAGGACCTTTGCATAAAGAAGAAAAAGCAAAATCCAAGTAGTGATTTTGACATTTTCTGAAGAAGTACAATTTAAAGGAAAAGCCAGAAAGAATGAATTAGAAATGAGATTTATAGAAGAAATTGTAATTCAACATTTTTAATGAAGTTAGAAAAAAACATATTACAGTGATTTGGCCATGTGAAAAGAATATACTGAGAAAATAGAATAAAAATTTAACTAAACAAAACCTAACGGACGACCCAGCACAAGATGGTCTAGCCAAGTGTTGGAAGATACCAAGAACACAGGAAAGAGCTCGGAAGAAATCAGAAAAGAACAAATGTGGGAGAGTGGAAGAGATTGGAGACTTATTATCCCTCAGTACATATGAAGCAGTAAGTATGATAGAAGGAGAAGAAAAAGAAGACTCAGTACATCTTGACAGTGCAGTAGCATCCTTATTTCAAGCGTCAGTGGTATGGTGTTTTGTGGAAGCCATTAAATAAACTACATAAAATATAATATATATGAGACAAACTCCGCCTTAAGTGCAACAATTTTATTGTAGTTCTTGTAGAAAGAAGTACAGTTGTGTGCATATAACAGGATGCTTAAATATAATATTGTACATAAAATATACTTATTCACCATTTTATTAGCCTTTCAGAATTTTGTTTATATATAATGAGGTGAAATTACAAATTAATTTAGGCTTTGAAGTGAAGCGACAACAGGGCTCATATCCATGCTTTGTTGAATGTTTTCGGTATGAAATATTATCAAAAGTAGAAGAAGAGGCATTTCAAGATAGTGAAAAATTATGGATGTGTGTTTCCAGGGCTCATCACAAGCTGACATTAAAAAGTCATACAGGAAGCTTTCACTCATTCTCCATCCTGATAAAGAAACTGGAAATGAAAAGGCTTTTATGAAACTTACAAAAGGTAAAATATTTGTTTCTTATTCTTTTTTAATAGTGAAGGAACCCATGTAATGTCAGGTTATAATCTGTTCAAAATGGCTTCATTCAGAATAAGTGAACTTCTTTTTATAGGCTTCTTAAAATTTTGTTTTAAACTTTCAGGTAGGACTTTTAACATCTTTTGATTATGTTGCACAGGATTTTGTCAATGAAAGTGGTTCAAGTTATATAGTATCAAGGCTACCACAGGTACTGGTATTTGCAAAACCTTGTATCTTAATTTAAAGAAATTCCAGTATCACTTTTTAATGGAACCACAGAATGAATTTGTTATAATGGTGTTAATTAATGAAATGTATCTTGTTGTTTTTTTAGCATACCAAGCCTTAACAGATGATGAAGCTCGTCGTAACTGGGAAAAATATGGAAACCCGGATGGACCTGGTGCAATGAGCTTTGGAATAGCCTTACCATCATGGATTGTGGAGAAGGAGAATTCTGTGTGGGTGAGGAACTACAGAATTCTCAGTCAATCAGATTGAAATTTTCAAGCCCGGAAAATAATTTGAGGGAGCCACTTGACTGGAGACTTTTGCTCTGGTGTAGTATACCCTGCGAACTCTTTTTATCCACAAAAGTCTAAAGATTATACACTAACAGTGTCTTCAGTATTTCAATTATATTTTTGTACTCTTTATGTAGAAGTGATAGAATGATTACATCAAGAGAATGGGATGGGCAAGGCTTCAAGCATGCAGTGGGACATCAAAATGCATATACAGTTTTGGACACTTGGAAAACCACAGGGCAGATTGAGTTTGACCTTCTAGAAATGGGGTGTGTAGATGTGGAATGGATAATGTGGCCAAAGGCATGAACAGAAGAAAAGTAATGTCATTTAATTTTTTTAATGCAGGTTTTGGGTCTCTATGCCCTGGTGTTTATGGTTGCATTACCTACGGTTGTTGGAATGTGGTGGTACAAGTCTATTCGCTATTCTGGAGATCAGGTATGGCTTACTTAGACATGTTTGTTAAGCATGTGATGTGAAATTTGATTTCACACATGCAGCAGCGTGTGTTGTACTTGAACTGTCTCAGAATAGTATCCAGTGAAAAGCTTTTATTGACAGTGTTGAACCTTTGTATAGCAGTAGGGAATATCCTGAATACTACTTGAACAGCTCAGTTAATATCCTATTCCCAGGAGTTAAAAGAGACTTTTTGTTATTTTCAGAGTGTTCAGTTGAAATGGAAATGCGCTGTTAGCAATGCACAGCAGTAGTTTACTGAGTGACCATGGACAGGAAAGCACAGGTGTCTTCACCTCATGTAGTTCAGGCTCTCTGTGCTTGACCTGAACTCCATTACTGATTAGTGTAAGAAAGCAAAACAGATGTACACTCAGGATTACTGTTTTCTTTTTTTACTTTGACCATCATCTGGTATTTTAAGGAAACAAAAGAACACAACATTTCAGAAACTGAACGTGTTTCCACCCTCAGATGAGGGGTGGGAGACACCTACTCTCTTAGGTCTGTTAGAAAGAGCTAACCTCAATCACTGGCTAACCTATATCAATATAACTACAGCTATATAAACACCTGAGGTCAGACTTTGTCAGTGGAAGAAAGCAGGAAAAATGTACAATAAAGATTTTTGATAAAGCTAGAACAGGCCTGAAACTAAGCTAGAAAATGAGGTGGAAATTTTATGCAACAAACCTAGTCCATGAAAACCAATGCATAGGATTAATAGTAGAATTTCATGTTGTGAAGTGAATTTTTGCTCACCACTAGTGCCATCTGTGAAATAAAAATAGAATACCCAGGACTGAAATCTTGTAGAAACACATGAGAAAGCTGTCAGATCATGCTTGTCTTCTTTGTGACTTGCTAACCACATCGCTGGTAAGAGGGATTCATATGGGAGAAATGTCCAAAGTGGGTTCGCTGATCGGATACGTTAAACATGCCATATGGGCTTATTCCTTGTATTTTCTATACCTACTGTTACTTTCAATTTCCAAAACCCCAGTTTCATCCCAGCCTACCCTGTGACCCTCCTCATAGGCATGCAGGGCTAATATTGATTTTTTTTAGAAGACTCTCTTTGAGGTTATGCCTATGTTCACAGAGATAGAGGGCTGCCTGTTTCCCCAGTGTAGCTTCTGCCACATTCACAAGGAATGCTATAGACACAGTATGCCATCTGTTGCAGATCTCTTTTCAGCCTGGTTTTCATGTTTATTTCTAAAGATGGTCCAAATGTTATAATGATTTGATATGTGTTTGAACTTTTCTGGAACATCCAGTAATTGAGGTCAGCTCTTTCTAATGGACCCAGCAGAATAGGTATCTGCCCCCTCACCTGAGGACGGAAACAGATCCAGTTTCCGAAACATTGTGTCCTTTTTTGTTATTAGAATACCAGACAATGGACAAAGTCCAGAAACCAAGCAATCCTGAGTATTGTACACCATCAGTAGAAAACACATTAGTATGTACCAACACAGGTGCACCTTATTTTAATTGCTAGAAGTGATTGCCTTCTCCTTTTGTGAATTTCTTGCAACACATGAACAAATTTTGGGACATTTTCTAAAGTTTCATCCTCAGAAACTGGACCAGTAACAGATGCTTTTTAATGTATTTTGCATAGTAATGTGCCCAAGAAGGCAACACAAATTAGAGAAGGATTTCTCTGCAATTACTGTGATAGTGACTCATTCGTGTTCTGCGCTCAATATTGTAAAGTGCGAAAGTTTTTTTTGTTTTGGGTATTTTTATCCTGAGATCTGAACTTATTATTCATGCAGTGAGGGCTATGATTTAACAGAGAGTTTTCATAGTTTAATCCTTCATTAGAATTGTCATAACATCTGCGGCCATTACATCATTATTGAACGTGAGCAAAATCATTTGTTATTTGGGTTTTTCTTAAACTAATCTGTACTGGAATAAATTGATAATTTGTACATATTTATTATGAAAACCATTTACTGTCATGGCACCACATGATTATCATTTGATACATTCAGTGCATGGAATTGAACTCAAGATGGTATTTATACTTCTTTGAAAAATTATTCTCAAAGTTCCAGCTTTCTATAACAATTCTAATGGTATTAAGTTGCTGGAAAAATAGATCAGTTCCACATATTGTCTTTCAAAATCTGTGAAATTGAACGCTGGGTACTTTGAAGGACTGACACTAAGATGTAATTGTATAGCTTAAACAGATGTATTTGAAGGTGTAAAGTCAGGTACAGCATCTTTGGATGAAAACTGTCAGTATTATACAAGTAAAAGTTAAGTTGTTACACTTGTAACTTTCCTCTCACACAAAATTGAGCATTGCTTATAACTGCCAGCTAGGGATAAGAAAGATTTAGTATAAAGAGTTTCAAATTACTTACTGAATTTTATATGCTTTAAGTTTTGTAAGTCTTTGAGGAGTGAAAATTCATAGCCATTCGAAAGTAGCATTATGTCGTGAGTGAACTGTGGCAACAGTAACATTTTGTAACATCTACATTATCTCTGTGAATTCAAGAATGTAATGGTGCTCAATCATCCATCTAAACCAGTTAGATCAGAAGATGTAAAATGTACATGTAAACTAATAAATGAATCTCATATACTGGAAAAAATTCAGACAGGAATGAAAGGATGTATAAACAGCCAGCCAAATCTCAATAGATTGTCCTGTAAAGGTTACATGGTTACAGGTGCTGCTGGATACCACACAAATGTACTATTATTTCTTCCATAAAACTCCATCCATGGCTCTGAAAAGAGTGATCATGATTCTTGCTGCTTCTCTTGAGTTTGAGAAAAAACACAATGGAGAAATTGTAGAGAGGTCAACAGACAATGAGGAGGTTCCACATGTGAGTACAGATGTTTGTCATCTAGCCTGAAGTATGACTGTTATCACTAAAATACATTCAGAATTTGGAGTAACAAAACATTTACAGACACTTAAAACAACTTTAATAACACTCCTGTTACCTTACAGTCTCCTGCAAAGCACTAGATGATGAAAAGTTCTCAATAAGGAAAAAGTAATACAGAATGATACACTTGGAAGAAAGCCGAGATTAATAAATATAAATCACGCAATAATTGACTGATGGAAATGAAACTCGACAAGCACTTGCCTTGGTAGATATAGAGATAATTGGGTTGTAGAAAGTATTTGGATTGGTTGCCTCTGCCTGGAGAAACAGGCCACCATGACGCTTGATGTTTGTGAATTTTGCAGACTAAAGGAACTGCAGGTGCTGGGTCTGTGTCATAACATGCACAGTATTGACAAGTTTTATTTTCCATTGGTAAATTATCGTGTGATTTATAATATTAATTTAGGGCCTTCGGATGAATTTGCCTTTATAAACACACTGTAAAGAAGGAGAGTCTGTCTGAGTTTCTCTGTAAGGATGACTTGCCATACTTACTCTGCCTGAATGGAACACAACTTTGAATTTAAGACATCCTGACCATAAGAAACATGTCTGAATATAAAAAGTGGTTTTATTATTGTTTTATCTTACCCTCACTATGATATATCTTTGTAGTAAATCGCTGCTTTTAGTTCATAACTTTGGTGGTACTTCAGACAAAATTGTATCTCCTGCTATTGAAGTATATTTCTGTCTGTCTCATACTGCTTTCTCCAGTACTTATATTATATTATATTATAATTTGTAATTGTGTATCTATATGTCCACTCCCCTATAAGCCTTCATGACATAGTGCTTAATTAGTTAAACACAGAGGCAATTTTACCTTTACCTTATTTTATAATTAATAAGTGGAAGTACTTGACTTAGAGGGGAGGTTAATATTAAAATGGGGCTTAAAGATTCAGGATGTCAGGGTCTGAATTGGAATCATATGACTGAGGTTAACCCAATGATGAGCTCTTCTGAACATAGTGATGAACTGTATGTTCCTTAAAAGTAGGGAACTTCTTGATTAGTTGAGCATCTGTTAGATTCTCAGGGACACCTGCTGCATGCTCTTACTCAGTTGCATATATGTATATGTATATGACATTTCATCTGTTGGCCCTTATAAAATTTGAATGATGCTCGAAGAAAAAAAGATTTTTATTTACCATTTACACAATAATTGCTATTACGTACATTATTTGTATACACCCTGTACTATGAGTGTTCACAACGCAGTGCTCCCATGCAAAGTTCTAAATGATAGATGTTACACTGATTTTTCTACTGAAAATAAATTGAACAAATCAGGTGGACATTGGTTCTGTGACGAGTGGTGGTGGGGATGCACTGTTGCTTTTTATCATGCTGTACATGTTTCTTTTGGTATTTGCAGCTAATTAAGCAGATTCCCAACTTAAGTGAGAAGAATCGAGAGCGCCCACTCTGTTTCACGTACTCCATCAAGGCGCGTGCCTTATTACACGCTCATCTCAATCGTATCCCTTTAAATCCTGAGACACTGGACAAGGACCGGCAGTACATAGTGAAGAAATGCCCGTATTTGATCCAAGAGATGGTGAACTGTGTTTCACAGCTCATTTTACTGGCATATGCTCGAAGAAGTAAGTTCAGCTGTACTTATGCATGGAGATTTTAAATATTTTAGAAAATTTGTCATTTACTGCTTCCCTTGACCCTTTTGCTGGATATGACAGAATATTCCATCATGGTCCAGCAGTAACACAATTGAGCTCTGATTTCAGTTGAGAATAGCTCCTGGATATGACGAGGTAGAGAGCTGAAACCTTTACCTTTCTAACAGGTGGAATTTTGAAGAAAGCAGCCTTCTGGGATTTGGCACCGTGTATATGTAGTGCCAAATCCCAGAAGGCTGCTTTCTTCATAGTCACCGCCGTGAAAGCCT